>NW_006263670.1:116595-117485 GCF_000469605.1 Apis dorsata | reverse complement strand
AGAAAGAAAGAAAAAGAAAAAAGAACGAGGAAAATGATTGAAACAGGGAAGCGGAAGCGAGTGTGCATCCTCGAGAATGATCGTGGTCGTGGTCGTGATCCGGGGAATCGAGTACGCACGCTCGTTGACGGGGACAGAGAGAGAAACGAGGNTAAGGGTATCGCGGTATACGGAAATATCTCTGCGGCGAAAATTTTCGAAACAATCGAATTATTCTTACTTTCTCCTCCTTCCTTTTCTTCTCTCCGTGATACGCGAATAGGCACCTACTCGGAGAACCGAAAATCGTCGTATCTCTCCTCTTTTTATCCCTATTTATCATCGACGTGGTCGTGGACGCGTATCGTCGGAATCATCGAAATAACGACGATAATCGCGTTATGTTTGGTTGATCGTTCGCAGGATGCGTGGGTGTTTCGCGTTACCTCGATAAATTATGCGTGTACATAGAGGATAGCGAGAGGGGGATAGGCGAGAAGAGTGGAGATCGTGTGTCGTGGTGGAGACTACAATTCGGCCGTGTGTGTGTGTGTTGTGAAGAAAAAGAAGAAAGGTGGGTGTTTGTTTCTGAAAAAAAAAGAAAAAAGAAAAAAGAAAAGAAAATCTATCCTTATCCTTCCTCCCGTTCCTTTCGATATTCCTTGTGCTCTTTCTATCATTTTATCGTCTCCACTCGAGGTCCATAAACCGATTCAAGTCTGGGAAGAAGCCTGGAATTCCTACTGCAAAAAACTGCAAGCAAGCGTCCTAAAACATTCCACGTAGATCGTAGCCGGTAAGATGATTCTTTCACGCGTCAAATTCCTCCACCGAACCGAAATAGATCGTCCACAGTTTATGTCTCTTATCTATGCTTAACCGCATCGTTTTTACGAATCCTTTTGTTTCAC
>NW_006263670.1:113655-116442 GCF_000469605.1 Apis dorsata | reverse complement strand
TATATATATATATATATATATATATATATATAGATTAGATTCGTGAAAAATATTATT
Source organism: Apis dorsata (assembly GCF_000469605.1). Lineage (NCBI taxonomy): Eukaryota > Metazoa > Arthropoda > Insecta > Hymenoptera > Apidae > Apis > Apis dorsata. The sequence continues at coordinate 116,385 of NW_006263670.1, read as the reverse complement.
ACTGCCACTATTGCCAGCTATTCCTTCGGACAATGGTCGATAAAATTTTCGTTTAATCGGTTGATACGAGAATTTCAATGATGGTTTCATCCTATATAAACCAGAAATAAATTTCTATGCTATGAATTTTTTTATCCTCGCTCGTATGTATTCCTAGTGGTAGTCGGTTCGTACATTCTCTCCGCGAAACGTATAATTTTCCAACGATCTTTTTCTATACCAAATTGCAAATTGTTTCGCGTAATTAATACATTTTCGTTTATAAGAAACGAGTCATACGTATTTGCCTTTACAGTTGTCGCTAGATCGATATCGCTTCGATTTCTTCGGAGGAAATCGCGATCTTTCAATTTCTCGTTATATGGGCTACGTTTTACTTTCGATCTACGAGAATCGAATTTGAACGCAACGAGGAAAAGAAAAAAACTTTCATTTCCTTCTTCTTCTTCTTCTTCTTCTCGATGAAATAATTATAGTTCGCGTAGTTTTTATCGTTCGATCTCCGGTAAATTCGCGCAATTTTTATCCTTGACATTCCACTCGTTTATTCCTTCCAAGCTATGAACTTTCGATACAGATCGCTATTTCGTCGCAATTCGATCTTGAATAATTCATCGCGGTGGTGAAGGCAGAAACCGAATATCTCTGAAATTACTACTATCGTTGAAGGATACTTGAAAAAATAACGTGACGTATATTCGAACGAATGAATTTTACATCATTTCGTATACTTTTTTTTTTTTTTCTTACGAAAATTTATCATATAAATCGATATCTTAACTGGAACCAGTAAAACAAATACGAGGAGGAATAAAGAAAATATACCTAGAAATAAATTCTTCTTTTACACACACATACACTCTTTCTCTCTCTGTCTCTGTTCGACTGCCGATTATCGAAATATTTGTCTTTTTTTTCTTTCGGAAGAATAACCCTTCGACAAATCGATAATGAAACGTTTTTCAACCTTGAGTTATCGGTTGCACGCATGAGAATTCGTAAACGATACTGAGGATCGTTTTTCGCTCGACTCGATGAAAAGCAAATAAATCTTTAATCGAGAGAATTGCTGCTCATTTCTCGCCATTCGCCAATCTTTTCGACGATTAACGATAAAATGATCTCTCCTTACGAATCGAATCGAGATCTAGATCCGCTCTACGCTTTGTTTGCAAAGCGGTCGCGAGAAAAGTAGTATCGCGTATCTAAGCCTAACCGTATCGAAATTTCGTAGCGTTTCGTGAAAATATATATATATTTTTTTTTATAAGATATTCCGCGTAATATAATGTAATCGTGGCATGACGATACGTAGATAAAGAGAGAGAAAGAAAATGACCGATTACGCAACACGTATCTTCCAGATTAGAAACGGCACGAGTAGTTTTACTCCTTGTTCGTCCGATGTTACGTGTATATATATGCCATCTTTTCTCGTAGCTCGCGTTCCAAATCACCTTTAACGTTTCGATGTCGGTCGTCGTGTACCGTCGTTAACCTTGAACGACACTTGAACGCGTTGCTCTTCCATTTCGAGTCGAAGTGTTTACATCGAGTCGAATACAAAGACGGCGTGTGAGAACGGGCGGGGGAAGGAGGGGGGGGGGAATAATAGAAAAAAATGATGGGCAGCACGTGGCAGCTAGCGACGCGTACAAATAATTCGATCCTTCGATATTTACGTTTACCGTCGATAACATAGCATAGAAATGTATATTTTTGCTGTGGCGAAAAATCTTTTTATATTATCCGAATACGATGTACGAGTTCTAAAGTTAGACGATGTTTTCGAAGGCGAACCTTGTAAAGTTGCTTTCTCAAAAATAGGTCGAATATAAGGGAGGATAATAGTACGGCCACGGCTACTCGTCGTGAAAAGAGCGCAGCGTAGTGTACGGATCGACCACGATTCCTCCTCTTCCAACCGTTTTATACGAAAATTTATTACGTATTATCATCGAATTATTCGATCTAAAAACGATTTACTTCGAAATTATTACTTCCTCTGTATCCGTATGTGCCTTACTTGCGGCATAACGATCGAAAAATCAAAATTATACTTTACATTTGCTCTTATATATATATACATTAATAATGTTATTTTTCTACACGAGAAACGTCCAATATCGGTTTAATCCGAAATTCTTGTACGAGCCTATTTTTTTTTTTTTTTAATTTTTTTATTCCATCGATTCGAATATCGACAAAAAGAGATATATCTTTATAGATATATTTTTAAAGATCGTCGTATATCGCCGTCGTATATATATATACTTTTATTTAATTGTTCTTCGTCACGACGAAGATACGATTGGCACGTACATACTTGGACGAACAATGTTTAATTTATATATATATATATGTATATTGTAATTATATCATAGGATACGACGGTTTCATCATCGATTCGACCATGTTTATTCGAAGAACGGACGATAGAACGATACGTAGCGTACATATTTAATAAACGAGCCTTGACATCGCGTCATATACGTGCATAGGGTAACGGTCTATAGAAAGTAGAAAGCCGTTACGCAAAGTATCAACAGGTGTATTATTACCTGTACTCGATTGATCTTTAAACTCTATTTTTTAATTGCTAAATACTTATTCCATTATTAATCTCGAATCGAAATCCGCTTAACGCGTTCTCTCTTACACACCGTATAACCGTCGTTCAACTTTTTGCTATTTCACGATTCTACCTTCGAACGGTTCGATTGTTGCTTT
>NW_006263670.1:102672-111847 GCF_000469605.1 Apis dorsata | reverse complement strand
AGAGAGAGAGAGAGAGAGAGAGAGAGAGAGAGAGAGCCGAAGGAAGTTGGCGAAATGAGAATTCTTGGAATTTATTCGGATTAACACGGTCGGTGAGTTTTCGCGATTGAAAATGCGACTGAGAGGCGTCGCGTCGGAAGCGAAGCGAGAAACGATAGAAAAACAAAAGGATCTCTTCAGAATTCGACGAGAAACCGATTCGTTCATTTTCTTCCTCCTCGATTGTGACGCTGGGAAAACTGTGTCACTTTCTCTGCATGCTTCCACGCGACGATATCCGATATACGTGGACGAGTTACGTAGGAACAATACGCTTGGTGTTATAAGCTCAATAATACAGCGTTAAATGTGAATGTAATTGTCGATACGCGACGTTCCGAACGGTGACACGCTCATTGTTGACAACGCCGTGATCCTTTCCCACCGCTGATCGACCAACGGTGATACGATGATACGTATTAAACTAAACTCGAACAATGCTTCTTTGTCGTCTTTTCCAACAACAAACTCCATTTAAACTCGATTTACACGCTTTTCTGTACGATGGACCCGATGGATCGAAATCCACTCCACTGTTCTTTTATATTTTCTTTTCTTTTTTTTTTTTTTTTCTTCACGAAAAGAACCTGTTCAAATGGTTCGATAATGGGAATGGACAGAATCGAGTGTAAAATTCGTATATACGTCTTAAATTGTCTTAAATTTTCGAAAATGTCACGATGTGAAAGTATATCGTATCTCGAGTTTGATACTCGTATTTTATGCGGTATTTTATACGACGAAAAATTGATGAACGCGATATACGCGTATATAGCGATGGTGGATACGCGAAATACGTGGTTGGTTAATCTCTCGGGGAGTAGGGCTTTAATGCGGTAAATAGCCGAGGAAACAGGCACGATTCCGTTGACACGGATCGGTACGTCTGTTCGTTTGTCTATCCGTCGTCTTTAGGACCGAGTCCCTCTCTCTCTCTCTCTCTCTCTCTCTCGATGTGCACACTCCCGTGTTAATTACGTCCTACATTTACTTTACGTTTCGACGAGGTCTCGTCGTTGGTCATCGTCGCTACATCAATCGCTCGGTGACTTTTCCTCTATGATATACGCCTCGCCGCGACACACGTTAACACATCCTATTGAATCTTGCTTACCAAATATATCTCTACTTACGTACATCCGTATATACCATAGATTCGTACAAGTATCCAGATCGATCCAGTTCCATGTCTCGTATAAATAACGGACGTGAATATCTTTGATATTTTCAATCGCGACACACGTGTCATTGCCTTTACCAAGGATCGTCATCGTTACCAAGGATTCTTATTCGTCACCACGAGTGTTATTTCACCTCGAGTATTCCGTTGAAACGATCGTGTAATAACTCCGCGTAAGATCGAAAGAGAAGAAGGAGAAAGAAAACGCGGATAATACATCGTGTCCCAACCGTTCGATTTTAATATCGTTTTTCAGAATAATGGGGCTAATCGTTAAACGAGTCACGAACTCCGTCTCCCCCGACTTCCTCCTTCCTTCGAACGTGGAAAACGAACGCCGCGCCTCCTTTCTCCAAACTTTTTATTCGAATCGTGTATCGGCCACTCGTTACCGCGTTATTTTACGTCTTTCTCTCTCTCCGTCTCTCTCTCTCTCTTCCCCCTCCATCGCACGTTCGCGCGTGCCCGCGCACTTTACGACTTTCCTTCTTCCATCTTTTCCCTTCGACGGTTAGAGTTCGAGAGTTCGTTCGAGCTTCGTTTCGCGATTCGTCGTTTTTTTCGCACGTGAAAAATTTTTTGAAATTGAAAACGAAGTTTAACACGACTGCGTTATAGAAAAAAAAAAAAAAAAAATAAATAAAAGAAAAGAAAAGAAAAGAAAAATGGGACAATTAGAAAAATGAGACTGTCTAGTGGGATGGATAAGAATCCGACCCCTCGAGCGCAAAGAGTTAACACGTTCGCAGCTACCAGAAAATGTCATGTACATTCTCATCCACTTAGCGTAAATAATGTATATTATAACCTACGTATCGCGCGTATCTTCTTATCGCGATCGTTCTCTCTTTTATCGCCTCCTCGCTTTTTTTTTCTATTCCACTCCATTTTTTTTCCCAACTCTCTTTTCCGACTCCCCTCCATTATATCTTGCATCGCCGCGTTATTATTATTATTTAATTATCGATACCGTACGATAATTATACAACGGGTTATTCTTTCTGTTATAGATCGCAAAATGGGTTGTTTCGGCAGCAAAGATAAGTTGAGCAAAGAAGATATGGATTTTCTTAAATCGCACACAAGATACGACGAAGCAACTATAAAGGAATGGTACAAAGGATTTAAAGTAAGTTATTATTCGAAAATTTATTTATTTTTGTTTGCCAATATTTTTTTTTTTTTTTTTTATCATTATTTCTCGAAGTAAGGAAAGTAGATCGTTGCTCGTAACGAACCAGGATAATATAATCTCGCGCTAGAGAAGGAATATTTAAAACGTTCGTAAACGTACGATTAATTATTAGCACGTCAATCTCTTCGATGTTTTTCGATTCCATCTCGAAAGTTGAGGAGAAATTTCTCTAATTCTTACACGATATTTCATAACGATAAATAATAAATTCTTGACGAAAAGAGGAGATTTTTTAGAAATATCGCGTTCTTTGTGTTATAGCAAGATTGTCCGAACGGTAGACTAACGCCGGCAAAATTTGTCGACATGTATAAAATGTTCTTCCCATCTGGCAACGCGGAAGAATTTTGCGATCACGTTTTCCGTACATTCGACATGGACAAAAATGGCTACATCGATTTCAAGGTAAGATTCTTCGAATCGATTTTTCTATATACCGTACCATTACCATTAGCCGACCGAACGACATGTACGACACAGTATACATATATATATATATATATATATATATATATATACATATATATATATTCGTGTATCTTTTGTCAACGATAATACACGTAAACGCGCGTACAAAGAATAATAGAATAGAATAGAAATTTGAACGTTTGAATTGAAACCTTCGCTTTAAATCGAATTTCGAAACAAATTACAATCTGTCATTCTGATCGAGAGAAAAAAAAAAAGAAGGAAGGAATAAATTTAAAACATAAATTATATTGTTTTTATCTATAATTTAAACGAGGCTATTTGACACTGATGATAAATACGTATTCGGATAATTGTTGTTCTTGTGGTTGTTCTCTTGATACGAAAAACGAAGAAAAGGAAAAAACATGTACATAAACGGTAAGTACAATATGTAGAAAGACGATAGGAGGAAAAAGGTAGGGCAGTGATATAGAAATCTAGCCGATGGCAGAAATTGGCTAGAGGGGCTAGCACGTCGATGGGGTCAATACGAGAAGTGGAGACACTTCGGAGGTCATGAAGAGCAAAGAGCCGACTCGCCCTCGACTTCGTTCTTTAAAACCCTTGCCGTTTGTCTACCTCAGGCGTAGGGTGACCTAGTTCAACCTCTTGCCGTATCTACATCAACGCGAATACTCTGAATTCTTTAACTCGAACGTCGAAACACGTCGAGACACGTTAATAATATCCAAATCGATCGTATCGAAAATTGACAATTGATTTTCCGCTAACGTAAATAAAACTTCAGATCGTTGAAAAAACGCGATTTCGAGTCCGATCGATCTTTTTTTTCTTTTTTCTTTTTTTTTTTTTTTTTTTTTTTTTTTTTTTTTTTTTTTTTTAATTGCAACACTGAGAAGCAAGAGCGTTCAATTTTGTTCGTTACAGGAATTTTTGTTGGCTATCGATGTAACGTCTAGCGGGACGCCAGAAGAAAAACTGAAATGGGCTTTCCGTATGTACGATGTCGATGGAAATGGTGTCATTGACATTCAAGAAATGACCAAGATCGTTCAGGTATTATATTTCGTAATTAACACACACTCCCTTTTTCTCTTATACAAATCTCTTTCATTAAACGATGATAAAAATTGTTTAAAAAAAATCATCGATTTCATCCCTCCTCTTCCTACTTCTTTTAACCAATAACGACTGTTCTTTCTTACAACGAAAGGGAGGAGTGATAACGATCGAATCGAAGACTTTTTTTTCTTTAAACGTACGAATATATAAATTCGAAAATTCTTGCTATTTGACGCGTTTAGATTGAAATTTTACGTAGAATTATACATCTGGTAGAAGTAAATTAATATTCGTGATAAACGATAATTGGATGCAGAAATAAACGACGAAAGTTTATGATTTCTTCGACAATTCGAAAATCATGGTCATTTTTCACGAAAATCAACAATTTTCTTTAAAATGTTTCGAAAAATGCAGCGATCGAATTAGCAATTGATCAACAATTAACGAATTATCCACACGCATCTAGACGTCTAGACGATTCCCCAAGGATGTGTGTCGATCGATCGTTACGTAAGATACGATTCCAAGCATAAAAGTTGGAGGAATAATCGCTTACAAACGGTACAATTAGATTGAATATTAATTTAGTTCACAAATTGAAAATAGATTGGGAGAAATTAATAATCGGGACGATGGAAACGCGGCCATTGCCGAAACGTTCGAAAATGTGCGAGTTAAAAACGATTGAATATATCGAAAAAGGAAGAAAAGATTTTACGAAAATATTCAAAGCATATTCGTTAAACAAAAGGGATTTATATTGTTATATAAAATATAAAAACTACATTCCAATAATTCTTTTGATTGAAAGAAAAGAAAAGGTTCAGAAGCAAGAAGCGAGGAGAGAAAAGTTATTGCACAGAATTAAATATTTCTTTAGATATATATATAAGAAAGTGGATCGATGAAACGAAGCAAAATGAACGATGAAAGAAAGAAGGAAGGTAGACGATACGAATTTTGACAAGAGAAAATACGAGAAAGATACGAAAATCCACGTTGCTTCGGGCACAAAAGAAAGGTTAGAATGACTTGGAAAAAGAAGGTTTCATCCACTTTGCTACAATTAACCTTCGATATAACTTGATCGATCCAGAAACAGGAGCAAATACTCGATTGAATGGAAAGTAAGCGGAGAGCACTCGGAATGCGATTACAACGCGATGACGGAATCCGAAAAGGAAAATGGATGGAAGAAACGAAGGAAGGATTCGTTTCGCTCGACTTCTTCTTCGAATATCGAATTTTGATACTTTTTCGAGTCAACAAATCCAACTTTTGTATTTTATCTCTTTAATTTCCAAAACCACCTTCGTTTTCAACTAATTTTTATTTTAAAAATTCACTTCATTTCCGTGAAAAATGGCCACGATTTTTTTCGAGCTTTATAAAATCGCCAAAGTTCGAACGAAAAATTTCTCTGTGCAACCACGACAAATAACGAATTAACAATTTTTTCATTCTCTGTATATATATATATATATTTTTTCATTCTTCTTTTTTTCGAAATCTTTACACGAAATTTTTACTTACCGTGAAATAACAGATTCGAAATTAATCGAGTTTTATCTGAAAAATTTCCTCTCTTTCTCTCTCTCTCTCTCTCTCTCTCTTTTAATAATTAATATTTTAAATTAAAATTCTGCGAATACTTACAGTATTCTTCTTCTGACGCGTAATATTAAAAAATATATAAATAGATTAAATTAATATAATATCGAATATAAAATTTCGATGGAAAAATAAAAAGAGCGTGGAATGAAATTAGAGTCAAGAAGCAAATGGAAATCTATAAAACGCGAAATGATAACTATGCAGGAACACGATTTCTCGATTATTTTTATCTTTTCTCGAATCACCAATTTCACCAAGATACGATACAATAATAGGTTGATGAAATAAAAAAAAAAAGGAAAAGAAATTCTGAACTGATTTTTTATTTACCCTCGCGAAAGATTTCCCATCGATCCAAGTAAATCGTTTTTCTTTAGATATACACGAATATCTATCATCGAAAATAGAATTGGTTCGTCTAATGCATATTCGATTTTTTTCGAACGGAAATTAGATGGATGGCGGGGAGAGTGGTAAAATCGATCGACGGACGAGGAATAAAAAGGAATAGAAAAAAAGGACGATGGACCGTTACGTTAGAAACATCTTATTAAATATACGATGTTTTCTGTTTGTAGGCAATATACGACATGCTCGGAGCATGCTCGAGCAACAGACCGGCAGATAGCGCGGAAGAAAGAGCGAAGAACATCTTCGCGAGAATGGACGAAAATAATGACGGTCAACTTACCGAGGAGGAATTTTTGAAAGGTTGCCTTCAAGACGAGGAACTTTCAAAAATGCTGGCCCCTTAATTTCCGTGTGTCTTATCTCGGATCCGATGATGACACGCCAACCGAGACGAATTTCAATTACATCTATCCTTCCGTACCGATCGTTCTATATTATATTCCATATAATATCATCATCGAACACGATAATCGGTGCGATTGCCAACAAAAATATCGAAGGAAAATCGGTGTCTTTCCACGGTGTCTAACTTTCGACTCGAATCGACAAATCTCCTCCCCTCCCTTCCCAACCCATCCGAATTTCAATTTTCACCGACTCGATACGAACGTTCACTCGGGAAAATTATTACAAATCGATGTTAAACGGCGAGAAAAAAGAAAGAAAAGAAATAATTGGACGAAGAAGACAAGTATATTTCGTTTTGTCAACCAACGTAGAATTTCGCGATATTCTTGTCGGATCGAGATCGCATCGAGTTTGAAGTTCGACCGATGCTTCCACACAGCAAGTACCTAAAAATTGACGTTTAAGGTAAAACGTTAATTATTAGATTTAATGATAATTTGACAGTTTTTCTCTCTTTCTCTTTCTCTCTCTCTCTTTCTCTCTCTTTCCAAAGTTTCGAGATCGAAACAAGTTTGGACAGTTTGCTCTCCCTTCAAATTCGAACAACGACGAAAAAAGTGCTAGGACGAGAGTGATGGTAACACAACGAATCGCGAGAGAGTACTGTCGTCGAGTAGATAGGAGAAAGATTTTCGATCGAGGAATGCAGTTTTATATTGCACGATATACTTCGAACGATACGTTTTACATTGAAGAAAAAAAAAAGAAAGAAAAAAAAAAAAAAAAAAAAAAAAAAAAAAAAAGAAAAAAAAAAGGTACGTCATATTAACGTATTAGTTAATCGATTCAATTGTTCGTTTCTCACTCGGAAACTATCCGTTCCCATTCATTCCCGATACATCACACCGATGTATCACACAAGATGGAAGATAATATTCTCACGAGTTTACAAAACGAGTTGAATATTATAATGGAACGAAGAAATTTCGCGTTCGATAGCTTCGCTTTTTACTTATATGTATAGCCGTTCGATAGACGGACCAAAAGTGCCTAAAGTTCGGCATTTCGACAAACGTACGATGAACGTAAGGCAGGTATACGATGTACACGGACGGATTCGTATTTAAATAGAAATGACCTAATAATCGTTGTACGAACGATCGAAAAAACAAATTCCACGCATACACGCCACATTCGTTGGTATAAAAAAATTCGTATCGAAAAAAAATACGATGCGTCTTTCTTTTTTTTTTTTTTTTTTTTTTTTTTTTTACGTTTTACGTTTTCGTAGCGAAAAATTCAATCGCGTATCAGATCAGCATAGACCGAACACGTTCAAACAGAGATAAATCGTATAAGGAAATTTCAATTTTACGTCTATAAGTTAATTTTACACCGATCGTTCTTTCATTTTCCAACTTTCTATCTACCGGTGTAAATATTACTGTACTCTATCTATGAACCGAGCTTAAAACGAATATTTTACGCGCGCGCGAATCGTGTATCATTCGCATTGTTAATCACGAAACATCAAACGCTTTGATCGCTTTCGTAGAATTTTTCAACTTTCGTAATTAATTATTCGTACGATAACAAAGCTTTTATCGACGTATCTTGCAAAAGTAAAAATCATCTTTTTTTCCCCTTTCATCCAACAATTCTGCCGAATATTTTGTATTTCGAGGAATTTCGTCCTTTGTAGCCTAAATATCGCATTTAATATATATATATATTTTTAATTTTTCTGAAACTTTATGAAATTCTAATATCCTATTCGCAATTTTCTTTGACGTATAATTTCCCATATTGTATATGTATATAGTGCGGTGAACGTGTATGTGACGTGTAACACTCATATACATCACCTAAAACTGGAACTCGAAACTTTTTCCGTTGTTTTTAGCGATAAAAAAAGAAGAAAGTATATCGATCCACGTAATCGAACACGATTTGAAACGAATTAAAATTATACGTAGTATTTACGTGGTGAAAATCATTGTAAATATCCAAAATCGTATCGAAAATTATTAAAATTATTATCAGAAGAAAAATATATCTATTGGAAGCTTGTTCGAACAAATGTAGAAGAAGGATCGATCTCAAGAAATTGAACGATTATTCTACCTACGATATAATACGTATTTCTACAATTCCTAAATATTCCTATCCTTTTTTCTCTCCTTAAAAAGAAAAAAAATTGCGATTTAAAATGTCGAGAAGTGGAAAAAAATGCTTGGAAGAAGCAATTGACGACACGATATTTATTTACCTTTGTAAAATGGATTATTTCAATCGATTTTCTCTTCAAAGAAATGTTGGGTTCTAGTCTTGGGTGATCCACAATGCACACATACTTAATTATCCGTGGTTAGCGGTATGGAACGATTCGCGGTATACGTACAACTGAGAAGATAAACGGTCGTACGAAGAATTGACTTGGAATGTCCTTTTATCTGTCTGGCTCGAATATCAACAGTACGCATCGATACGATAATTATAGAAAATTTAACGGTTCAAACGTGTGAAAATACAATCAAATACTCGACTTTTTGGTGTCGTATTTTTCACCATACATTGATCCATAACTCCACAACGACACTTATATATATATATATATACACGCAACAATTAAGCTAGCAATGTATATGCGTGCAATATAATATATCTACTACGAACAATATTTAGCGTAATATGCATCAAACATCACGCTCCTTAAATTAGGATAGTAATAATTGTATTTCAAATCCATAGTTTAACAAGGTATCGAATAAAAAAAAGAAAAAAAAAAAAATGAAAAAACAGGACAACCGTGTTGTCCCGTTAAAACTCGTATTAATTATGATTTAAGCTCAGAGCGTATCTGTGTGTGTGTAGTGATATATTAATCCGAA
>NW_006263670.1:102376-102615 GCF_000469605.1 Apis dorsata | reverse complement strand
TCTCTCTCTCTCTCTCTCTCTCTCTCTCTCTCTCTCTCTCTCTCTGTCCGTAATAAGGAAACATAAAGGCAAGATAATCAATTTTAAAAATTTCTGATACAGGTAGCTGATCGACAAGCATGCGATTCACCGCTTTTTCTTTCTCTTTTTGAGATCGTACGTATAATAATAAAAAAAAAGAAAAATCGCACAAGACGATAATATATTGGGTCGATCATTTAACGAACGTTTGAAAAACG
>NW_006263670.1:96820-101780 GCF_000469605.1 Apis dorsata | reverse complement strand
CTCTCTCTCTCTCTGTCTGTCGTTTTTTTCTCGATATCAGCAGCACGGTTAATAGGTTAATAGGTTGGTATTGGTAAAAATTAAGTAATAAGGTGATTAAAAATTTCTCATCGGAATTTATAATGTTTACATACCCTAATCTTTTAATCTTTTCAACCCGATCACCGTAATAATTAGTACTTCAAATTTATATTTATTTAATCGTTCTCATTGATTATATTTATTTAATCGATTTAAGAGACTCGAATTCGCAAGATTAGATTTATATAATATTTACATATGTATAACGAGATAAACGTATTATTCGACGATCGTTTTTTTAACTCCATTCATTTCGCTTTCTCTTTTTACGCGTCTATCTATCCATCTATTTATCTATCTATCTATCTATCTATCTATCTATTTTTCTAGTTTGATGATTTTCGATTTTTCGCTCAATATACATATATATATATATATTTACACGCATTGCGCGTTGATTCGATAAATAAAATGACAAAGTAACAACGATAGAAAGAACAATAATAATATTTTATAACGAAACATATTTTCTGAGAATTACCGATATCTTTTATCGGATAAAAGATAAAACGAAGGAAAAAAGTAATTGGAAGGAAAAGTATAACGATTTCGATCGTCTTCTCCAAATAAATGCAATTTTTTATCGTTCTTCGTTTTATTCGACGTATTGGTTTCTATTCCTTTTTCTTTCACCCCTCTCTTTTAGGGGAAATTATTTATAAATTTTTTTAAAAAAATTTATAAATATGCGCATGTTCTATAGAAAGGAAAAAATTCTATATATATATATATATATATATACCGATATTTATTATCGATGAATATATTCTATAGAATGAATGTCGGTACTTTTAGATCGATCGATTAGAACCGATTAATAATTTTGCCGATAAGATACTTGGAATTCTACGAATTTATATAAATCACGGGTAAGAAAATATCGTTTCATTATTAAGAATTGGCGAGAGGAAATTTGGAAAGAGAATGTTAGTAAGTTAGTATCTGTGTACTAATGTGCAGTTCGTGCAATTAAATGTAAACAAATATTGTTATATCGCTCGCGTATATTTATGCGTATATAGTTATTTACATGTATAATAGTAGGCTAAGTACATATCATTGCCTTTTCTCAAATTATTCAAAATCGACTCGTAGGCGCGAAGTTTTCTTCGTGTTTTTTCGTTGTGTACGTGCTTCCGCAATTTCGGCCGATTCGAACACGAATTTTGAGAACGCAATTTCTCGATTAATTTCTCGATTGATGTACGATGATGGAAAAACGTGTGCGCGTTCTTTTCTCATCCCTCCAAAATCTCTTCTATATTTAATCGAAACGAAAAATTTATGTACAATATACATATATATATATATATTATTCACTTTCGGTAAGATATAAAAGAAAAAAAAAAAAAAGGAAAATAATCTGTATATCTCGTTTATTACAACAATTCGAAATATCAATGGCCCCTTTTTTCCATCTTTTCTTCGATCGTATCGTAACGATAAGCTGTATTCCATTTTGTTTCGTATAAATCGTAATTATTCGTTCCGATGATTCGTGATAAATCATCTGAAAAAAAAAAAAAGAAAAGAAGGAAATAAAAAAGAAAAGGATGATTTTCGTGCTTACGATTAATTTACAGAAACGTACTCATGGTTCGGATATTTTTCTCTGCTCGTTCCAACAACAAATCGAAAGATAATACGAATGGAAACATCGCGATCCTCCTCAAATCGAAAGTGCAGCATTGACAATCGAAATATCAAGTTTCTTCTTCTATTATAAAAAAAAGAGTCAATGAATATAGAGAGAACAATTTTATAAAGCTTAAGAACACAACAACCCAAAAGTGCATTATATATTACAAATATTACATTGTTACGTCTCAGTTTCCAATTTCCAAAAAGTCTCGCAGCGTTGAAGAATTCGAAAGTCGATATTGTTATCGTAAAAAAAAAAATAATAATAAAAAATAAAAAATAAATAAATAAAAAGTAAAAAATAAAAAAAAGGAAAAAGAATAAGAACCATCCGAAATAATAATAATAATTCTTTTGTTTTTCGGATTAACAAGTATCTCGAATGTTCTTTTCCTGTTCTTTTCGTGTGTTTGTACATATAAAAATACTAACGCTATATATACACGTTGTGTCACGTGTATATACGAAAAATATATTTTTCATAGGTATTATTCGGAATCTTTTTGAATCTTGTCACGATCGAGATAAAAATTGAATTGAATCGAGAGAAAAAAAATTTCTTTAAATGTATTTGAAACGGTAAAATATTCGCCATTTTATTTTCAATAAATATTATATCGATATGTTGTAAATCGATGATGTAAAACAACGCATCGATCGATCCACTTTGATCACGAAATTAATATACCGTGAAATCTTGCTAAGCAAGTTCAAAGATAAAAGATTAATATGCGAGCGAAATATCGAATTATCTACGCTACTTTGAAAATCTATTTTATATTTTTCTACGCCGTTCATTCTATCCTTCTTGCACGCCTTCATGCACTCATGCCTTCAACCTCTTCTTTAAATTAATCTCTCTCTCTCTTTCTTTCTTTCTTTCTTTCTCTCTCTTTCTCTCTCCTTTTTATCGATCCATTTTCCCTATTTCGCCGAAACGATGCATCGTAAACTAGTAGTTAGCAAGTTTACAAGAAAACGATTGTTACAGCGAATAAAACAAATTCTTTTATTTCCTCCAGCGCTTAATCTCTAACGAGCATTTTCGTATTAATCTCTTTTAATCTATTTATTCGCACTCTATTCTATTTATATACCGTGTATAACGTATCATTCGTTGCTCTTCAAACTATCGTAAAATGTGTTGGATGAAATCATTAAGTCGAGAAAGGAACGTACAATTATGATTTGTAAAGTATTTTTTTCTTTTTTTCTTTCAAATTTTATTTTTCCCTATATGTCGCGATTAATTTTCTTCCATAATAGAATTTATATAGACGATATGACGTAACAAATTTTTGGCAATATCTTTATACTTACATTTTTTACAACAAACACTTTCGTACAATCCATGTTTAATCCCCTCCTCGTATATGGAGATGCAAAGATATGATTATAGAGACGATCTAATAAGGATATAATACGCGTAATAATAACGAAAGACTCGGTGAAAGACGAATTCGTTATATAATGTTCGTGCATTTATTAAAATTCTCTTCGAAGAAAAAATTCCTTTTCGAAATTGTATCGCGTGATATATATTTATCATTTTCTATCTTTAATTATAACGAAATTGATATATTATTTAAAGCATTATTAAAAATAATTTTTACGAAATTGAATTAACTTTTACTATTTTGAGAGAACAAAACTTGTTTGAAATTTTTATCAAGTTCCCGTAATAAATAAAATAAAAAATGATTTATTTTTATTCTTATGATATAATCGATAAAAAAATACTTTTCTCCGCGATACGATGCTTTATAACGATTTGTAACGAATATTATTTCACATTAATTTTTGATCGCTTTTACGCGTGATAAAATCGTAAAATTTATTAGAATTTTTATTAATTAAATTGCAATACGAAAGGAAAGAATTATTATATTTCTATTTTCATCGGTATTTTCATCGGTCTTTAATTGTACCGAGTTGCACATAGTACTGTAATCTAGAAAATCAAATTGCTGATAATGATTTTTTTATAAAAAAAAAAATATATATATAAATTTTATCTTTAAATTATTATTATTTACATTATCCTAACGATTAACCAAAATGTCAATATTCGAAAGTATTTTATCTACATACATATATGAAAAAAGTATAAATTAAATTTTGACATTACCATTGTAATTAATTTTATTGGTAATCTGATATTATTAAATAATTATCAGATTGCAATTTTTATTTCACAAAATACACGAAATCTGCAACACAATTTTTATTTTCTATTTCAAAGAATATTGTTCGTTTCTTTTTTTTTCCTACGTTAAATTATTGCAAAAAATATCAGATTGCAAAAACTTATCGTTAAGCACGATATATTTTCAACAGACAGTACGACTGTTTAATAAATTGTAAATCGTTGTAATTATATATTGTGGATCCGTTTATCCTTGATACACGAACAATATATCAAATAAAATATACAATTAAAAGTAATATAATAATAAAAATAAAGGAAAAAAAAAAATAAATAGATAAAAAGACGAGAAGAACAAAAGGAAAGAACAAAAGAAAGTTCGCTTAAATATGTGTAACATTAAACGATATTAAACAACACGTTAATTTCGCAATTTCATTGTGTATTTCGTTCCAATCGCAATGGTACATGTATCATTAGCAACAATTAGAAAAACATTATTGTATTCTTCGATGGTGAATATAAAAAGGATATGAAGATACAAAAGAAGACGTAAAAAATAATTATATCTATTTTCGTATTTATTTATTTTTGTAACGATTCGTAATGATCGTTTTTTTTTTTTTATCGAAATATTATGAAAAGAAAGGGAAAAAAAAAAGAGGAAAAAAAGAAAAGAAAAGAAAAGAAAAAAAAATGTATGGAAATCATTTTATCGAAAATAAAATCTTATATTATAGTTTCGAAATTTGCGCAGTTTTTTCAAAAAAGTATTGTATAATAAATATTTATCAAAGACGTAATAAATGTATACGTACTTAATATGTATGTACTCGTGACGGAATATACTGCCGATTGATTATTGATTATCTCTGATTTTGAAAACAACACTTGGAACAACACTCGTTTCGACATTTTAGCAAAAACTATTTAGCGCATAGGATCGATCTCTAGGACCATTAGTCTTGTATTTAAAAAAAAAATATATAGCGTTTATATACATATATATACATATACACATACATATGTATACATATGTATAGAAATCTGAGATTAATAGATCGATAATAAGATCGAGTATAATTTGTGTGA
>NW_006263670.1:89950-96586 GCF_000469605.1 Apis dorsata | reverse complement strand
AACGTAAAAAAAAAAAAAAAAAAAAAAAAAGAAAAAAAAAGGAAAAAAAAAATCTTTTTCTTATTCTTTCTCTACTTCTGATCTGGTGCTAATTAATGCTGATAGTACACCTTAATGCTACTTTTGTATCTACTTTCCCTTTTCATCTTCAACTTAATATGATTAAGAAACGATATGTAAAAATATCTTATGTGTCGTATTATATAAATTATTAGTTTGTAAAACGATTAGTTTAATGTTGTTCTACAAATAAAATTGTTTAGAATAATAATTTTTCAAACTTCCCAGACTATTTAACCAACAATCAAAAACTTAATCTGATTAATCGTCGAGTTAAGAAGAAATTTATTTTCTTATAATAAGTAGTCTTGATATTAAAATATCTTTAAAAAAAAGATTAAACACATTCCAATCTATATATTTACACATATATTTATTTGATTTATGTAATTTAAGTAGTGACCAAGTCGCAAATAATTGTCTAATATTTTCCATACTTTCTTCTTTTTCTTTAATTTTCGATAAAAAGCATGAACATTATTTAAAAAAAGAAAATGAACGAAAATATTACACGTGTAATAAGTAGTAGTAGTAATCGTTGTAAACGAATTTCATCGAAATCAATCATTTCGATTCGAATTACCTTACGAATTTTTACAGCATCTCTCGTTATCTCGTGGATAAGAAAAATTTAAGATTAACTTTCTCAAGTAATCATCACGAGTTATTTAAAAATTTTCCCATATTTTATTTCACTTTTCATTTCGCTTACTCTTCCTATCCCTTAACAATCATGCGTGATTAAAAATATGGCATAGAACGTACAAAAGAGAATAAGATATGTGAAAAAAATACCAATCTGTCATAATAATTTAATTCGATATGTAACAATATTCGTCTTATATTACCGATAGAATATAATTTTAATAAACATGTTCGAAAACACATTTGTAGCATTTACATTAGCATCTACATTATTCGATATACAATGTCATATTATTCGTTCATTTATATCAATTTTTCAACATTATATATTAAGAAGAATAACGTATTCGAAATACGATTCAATGAATTGTAAATATATCATAAATTAAGTGTATGTATTAAAAGTACGATTTAAACCGAATTTTTCTGTTATGTACGTACGTTTACATTATTCTTAATCATTCCATCCTTATTATTCGATTTACAATAATCGCAAATTAGCGTTATGATCTTAGTTGCGTTTAATTTAATTTAAAAAAAGTACGAAAAAAGAAAGAAAAAAAGAATATATCACTTTTCTATATGTATAATATTTATATGTAACATTTCTTAATGTATAACATTATTATGAATTTTTACATGAAATGAAGAAACGTTTAGTCGTAAGTCGTATGGTAGCGGATGTAATTAATCAATAATGATTAATTCCACGATTTGAAAGAAAAGTGGGACGAGACACAGAGTAGAAAATTGATAATATTTTTCTAATAGTTTACAAAACCGTTGTTATTCGTCTTTTTTTTCCCTTTTCGTTGAATTAAAATCCTAAAATTCACCTAAAATAGTTGGAATATAATAATCGAGAGTTTTATAAACGAAATGTTATTCAAGATTGATCGACCCATTTTTCTTTGAAATCTGGAATATCGAAAGAGATATAAAAAGAATATCTTGTATATCTCGTATTTCAAAGTTTGTTTTTAATTACCTTAATATATAATCGCCCTTGACACGACGTCAAACGTCCAATCAAATCCATCGTTGCTTGGATCACTTTCATCTTTCTTCCAATTTCAACTTACATCGTGTTACGTACAACGATAATAAAAGATGGAGAAAGTACATATCGAAATTTCGAATTCATTATCGTGGTGATCGAAAATATCATTGATCAACGTAAAAATAAAATTTCATTCTTTCCATTGGTATTAATTATCTTTAAAATGCGAATTTAAACCGGATTAATTTATATTAACATTAAATATTTAACGTGTTTCGTAATGCATATACGTAGAGATGCTACGTAGTACGTGCTAATATACGTATTAAAAATTAATACTAATACTCGCGTCACGCGATCCACCGTCATAAGAAACTATTTGTTTAGTGGATTATCGATGATGTACGAATTATTTTCTAGCTGCTGTTCCGCTTCGTCTATTTTTAATTCATTGAACAGTCTATGATAATTTATTTCCTCGGATAAATCGATTTTTTATTTTTCTTTATTTTGGAAAAAATAATAATAATCGAACGTAAAGGAAATGTAGATTTTTTTTTATTACAATTTTGATAATAATTTACAACACGTTTCTTCAATTATCTATTCTTTTTCGAGTATTTCCAAAGAATTCGAATAAATTTCGACACGATCATTTTTTTTTTTTTCTTCTTTCAATATTTCATCCATTTATATCACGTGCATGATTTAATGATAATCATCGATATGATATGTGCTTGCTTGTTACATTAGCATGATATTTATTAATATTAAGCGACAAATTATAATGCGATTGATATGCACCACGAAGAGAAAAAAATATCGACGTTACTTATCATTAATACTAATAGATAATATTACGATAATAAATCACACTCTGCTCTAAATGTATTATCCAAATGTTGTTATTCTTGCTGTTATTATTATTGTAATTACAATTCGCAATGGTCATCTTCATCGTTGTTATTGTTATCATCATTAATCATCATTATTATAATATCATCATCATCTCGATATCAGAATTATTTCTATGATTTTTTCCATCGAAACCATATTATTAATATTTTATTCGCTTTGTAACAATGGCGTGAATGATGCGAAAAACATTTGTAAACGAAAGAGGCGCACGCATTTGCATAATTGCTTCAATTTGCGCGAATTCATTCATCTTCTAAATCGATAAAGGATTGATAGTAGAAATTAGCGCTCTCTCTCTCTCTCTCTTTCCCTTTCTCTCTTTCGCTCGTAAGCGTGAATGCGTGCGTGTGTACGAGCGAGCGTGTGTCATAAACTACGCTTTCATCTCTAGACAAAGAAGAAAAAAAGGCACGAAAAGACCGGTTTCCCTTAAAAATCATTTAATTTGACAATCTTGTAAAGGCAAATAAATACAAAGATTTACATAAATTTTCTCGTTACAGGCGTGTCTGGTGGAAATTGCCAGCCACGAAGTGCTGTATTAAACGGCACCATTAGAATAGTAAACTAGTTAGTGCTTATTTATCTACTAATCGAATACTGTCCGAGAGCCTCGCCGGATTTTATAATAAAAGGGGGAGCTTGAAACGGCCATGGGGAAACAAAATAGCAAGCTGAAACCGGAAGTGTTAGAGGATCTCAAGCAGAATACAGAATTTTCAGGTAAATTTTAATAAATTTTAATATCTCGATAAGTTTATCAATCAAATTACTCGATATGAAATTCTATTTTATTCGAAAGCTAATTATAATTTTTTCAACAAAATTATTAAAAATACCCTTTTTCTCATTCATTTTTTTTTTCTTCTTTCCCCCAAGTTTCTCCGAGATTTTATAATTTAATATCTTTGTTTAAAGATGCCGAAATTCAAGAATGGTACAAAGGCTTCTTAAAGGATTGTCCGAGCGGTCATCTGAGCGTAGAAGAGTTTAAAAAGATATACGGAAATTTCTTCCCTTACGGTGATGCTTCCAAGGTAAATCAAATTAATTATTTCGTTTCTAGAAAATGCATCGAAGGTACATTTGATATTCGATCAAAATAATTTTATTTATATTCATTTCCATTTCTCTATCAATCGAAAACTGAATTAAAAATATCGAAATGATTTTCGATATTTTTGAAATCGATCTCAATTCGCGGGAAGAATCATTTAATAAAACTTTCGATAAATGTTACTTGTATATAATAATAAATAATCCCTGATCGATAAGTTTCGCATTATTCGATCGTATTATTCATGGATGTGTAATATAACAGTTTGCAGAGCACGTGTTCAGAACATTCGATGCGAATGGGGATGGAACAATCGACTTTCGAGAATTTTTATGCGCCCTCAGTGTAACATCTCGCGGTAAACTGGAACAAAAATTGAAATGGGCCTTCAGCATGTACGATCTCGATGGTAATGGTTATATCTCGCGGCAAGAAATGCTGGAAATAGTGACGGTAAGAATAATCAAGATTAAGGATTATATTCTACATGGTAATTATAAAAAAATGATAAAAAAAAATAAAAAATAAATATTGAAATGTTTTAAAATTCGAAAGCATAACATTCGATGCAATATGTATAAAACATCGAAAAAGTTTTTATTTTCTTTTCGATAATATTCCAATATTACAAATTCGGGACAATAAAAAAGAACGTTTAATATATAATAAATATAAATATTAAGTTAATATAATCATAAATATCTAAATTTGAATTTTTTTTTTCTATATAATAAATCTAACCAATTTCTAAATTACGATAGAATGCAAACATATATATTATATTATATATATAGATATTTGAGTATTCACGTTTCTTCGAATATTAATTTTTCGAAAGGAAACGTTATTTTCCTTCTCTTTTAATAAAATCATCTTACATCTATATCTTATAATTACCATCGAATGTTTTTAAATAAATGTTTGTAAAACGAGTGTGAAAACACTCGATTTATTTATCAGGCAATCTATAAAATGGTGGGTTCCGTGATGAAAATGCCCGAGGACGAGTCGACGCCGGAAAAGAGAACCGATAAGATATTTCGACAAATGGATAAAAACAAGGATGGGAAATTATCACTCGACGAATTTATAGAAGGAGCGAAAAGTGATCCGTCTATCGTGCGACTGTTGCAGTGCGATCCTAGTGCACAAGCTCAGTGAGGCCCTGGGCTATTATTACGCAAGTATTACTGTGTCATCTATATACATGTGTATAACTATATCGGGACCCGGTCCGATAATCTTCGATAGAAACGATTAAAAATTTATCACGATATCACGAAGAAAACTTTCGTAAACTTTTTTTTCCGTTTTCTTTTCTCTTTCTTTCCATATATATATATATATATATATACACTTCTACGTAAACGCGTTACAGATTTTTATGCGTAGAAAAAGAAATATCTTTATGAACGTTTAATCGTTTCTGAAAAATATAGATAGGAGATATAGGACAGAAGAATAAGGAATAATTGTAAATTGGGCCGGTACCCGAATGAGTCCAGGGTCTCCGAGCCCATGGCGCTTGCGCATACCGCAAGCTAGTCTAAAAGACTAGTCCAGTCGCTCCGTCTCGTAAACGGATCGGTTTTAACATAAATTTTCATATATCTCGATAGTATCTCGCCCTTCTCTCTGCTGCGTACGAACGAATGACTGAAAATCGAAATTATACGATGTATGGATATGACACCGCTCGATACACGCTGTCATAATTGTTGAATTCTCTAGATTTTATATTTATATATATATATATGTGTGTGTGTGTATATTATTTCGATGATTATTCCTCTCGTTAATTCACGCCCATCAGAAATTTTATTGCGAAACTTCTTGACTATCGTTAATTTCATTAATTTTTTTCAATCGAATTTTGTATGAACGCATCGTTTTTAAATTAATATCCTACTTTATCGAGCAGTCGTCCTTACCATCATCAGTCTCCGTCATATGCAGCTCAGGGTAAATTAATTTTTATTAAACGTGTTATATCATCTTTGTAAGCTATTTGCAAAAATATATTTTATATCTAATACGTACGATAATAACGTTCGTCATTTTTAGCGAATACGTCGTTTTTAATTTTTCAGCATACGTATGTATATTGTATCAAACTATTCATTATGGAAAAGACTTATTTGCGAGGTACCGTAACTATATTAGCAACGAATGATAAACAGTTATATGGTCATCGAAATAACAAAGGTCATTGGATAAAATATTGATTCTCGGTTTCTAACCTAATAAATCATCTGATTAAGAGTTTTATTAAATCTTAGCAAATTTTCTTTTATATGTATATATATATATATATATATATATATACATTCGTGATATTCTTATTAAAAAATAACAAAAATATGAAAGACTGCAAAAATATTGATATATTGATATGTTATCGTTATTCGATATAATACTCAAAATCTTCAATAATGTTGAATAAAAATTTCCAATTTCTTCTAAAACTTGTATTTCTATGACCTTTGTTGCTATTGCTTTATCGATATACGTTCATTTTTGATAGAACATAAATTCAGCTAGAAAAATAACAGTAAAATTGTTAATTATATTTCTCGTAAAGGAATGAAGAAATAATCAAGTTCATCATTGCCTATTCAAAAGTAACTGAATTGATCGTACGATTTTCAGTTACTTTCGACAAGCTATTCTGAAAACCTAGAGATCAAGATTTCGAATCGAAAGGATTTCGAAGGAGAAAAATATAATAAGAGGGGAGAAATGAAAAGAAGAAAAAAGAATAACACGAATAAAATGAAAATGAAGGGAGAGGGAGGGGGAGAGAAAAAGCCGAAAGAATAACTCGCTCACGTGCATCAACCGTTTTAGAGATTTATTTTTGCGAAATGCGAAAATGTCGCGTGTCTAAGTACGTGTGCGAACATGCTATGTATGCGACTAAATATTTTCATGTATATTTGCGCGTATGCATACGAGA
>NW_006263670.1:83652-88650 GCF_000469605.1 Apis dorsata | reverse complement strand
AAAAAAAAAAAAAAAAAAAAAAAAAAAAAAGAAAGAGAAGGGAAACGAAGAAAATTCTATTTAGATAAAATAGGATCGATATTTTACATTCGATAATTGTTGACGCAAAATATAATTATTATATCTTAAAGCAGGAGGAGAAGCAATAAGCAAAAAGATACAACCGGTAAATATCGCGATTAAATTAGAATTATTCTCAACAACAAAAACCGATTATATCGTATAATTTTTATAATTTCGCCCAGTATTTAATCATTTTTAAATAATTTTTTTATGAGAAAACCACCATAACATGGATATTATAAATCGTGTCAATTTATTGAAACACGAATACTATTAGTCATTTAATATACCTAATGAATTGAAAAATGGAAGGAAGAAACATTTTATGATGATAATTAAGAACGATATGTAGTAATTATATATAGTTATTAAAAATTTCTCTAAATTTTCTATCATTGTATATAATTAATATTTTCATTTTATTACGTATTCTTCCTTTAATTTATTCAAAAGTAATATTCTATTTTATATCTTATCTATTTTATAATACGATTTTAATTTATCGTCAAAATCGTTTTTTCGATTATTTATATTATTTTATATCGATTAGATATAGAAATCAATTTATGTATACAAAAATATAAATAATTTTTTCTTAATTTATTCTTAATTTAAATCACAGTTTTTTTTATCAATTACAATACAATAATATTAATAAATATTTGAATAATGTTTTGTTCATATGATATTTATTTAAACTTATCCAACTATAATATAAACTATTCTTATATATTCTTTTTTTTCTTCTTCTTTTTCTTTTTTCTTTCAATTTTCAGAAATCATTAAATAATTAATGATTAATGATTATTATTGATTATCAAACTAACAATAAATATATGCACAAAGTTATTTTAACAATGTAAAATGTACGTATATTTAAATACACAAATGTCAGAAAATATATACGAATGTACATAAATATATTATACTTATATATTGTAGACATAAAGGTCGAAAAACGAAATGTAGCAAAAATAATATTTTAAGTTGATATACTTTCCATTATTGAATAAATTATCTAAATTTATCTAAATTTATTTATCATTTCAATTATTATATTTTTCGATGTTAAAGAGAACAATTTTTTTTTTTATAACTATTGAGACTCGGTCACGCAAAAATTCATTATCATATTTTTTTTTCAAATCAAATGTTCATTTCTATTAATAATATTTGCTTAATTTTACATATACAATAAATTTGACATTATCTACGATATTATAAAGAGATAATATTATAATAACTTTTTTTCACATTTGTGTTTTATAAATTTCTAAAATATTCATATTCATACAAATATTCTTGAAACCCTTAATGATACGCAATAATTATTTGAAATGATGATTTTTATATTATATATATAATAATATTTTACAAAATTTTGATTTAGTAAAATCTCAATAAAAAATTCATAATATTAATATTTAATAATAAAATGAAAAAGTAAAATAAAAAAAAAAAGACTATGAAAAAAAATATATGCGGATAAAAAAGGAAAGGAAAATAAAACAAATATGATATCGCAGAAAGATAAGACATGAAAAATAAGTTTAAAATGATGAAATTAAAAATATAAATTCTAGAAATTTTAGTAATTCTTACAAAAATAGTATTATATTTTTTCATTTTTTATATTGAATATTAAATATGAAATAGCATAAATTTTATACAAATTATGTTGAAGAAAAGAAGAATAAAAATAATGAAAAATGGTGAACAAAGAAAATTATATCCGTTAAGGGTTTCTTTAGAATAGAATTAAAGAAAAATGTATTTTACGATATTATTTATCGATATAATAAATTTTGTTGAATTTATTTGCTAAAAATTTTATTATATCTCTTCTGATATTGATTTATTACAATCTAAGTTAATTGAAAAATTACATGTTTCATATTATTTTTTTAAGTATGTTATAAATTGTTATAATTAAAAAAAGTACAATGTTTTTATGAATTTCTATAATGAAATGATAATTGCAACTAGTAAAATTGAAATACTATTTATCTACTCACTACTCACTGTGTGCTCGTGTTTATCGTGATATATTTCTTCCTATAAAACTGACTATAATTTCTTCTTAAAAATATAATAATATATATAAAATTTAACTATCGAGACTATCCAATGATTTTATCTTCTATGAATAATATTTATGATTTAATACCATAAATTTTATGTCAAAACAATATAATAATTATAATAGCATGTAGCATGAAAACAAACAATATTTTTCTTTCTAAACAGTTTTAATAAATGTCAACATTTGTTGTATATTAAAATTTATCTATACTATATTATGATTTTTGCCTAAGATTTTAATATTCTTAACAAATTTATTAGATTATTCTCTAGAAATACTAACAATATAACAGATTATCGATATTTCTTGTACCAAAAATGTATCACAAAAAATTTAGTAGTATTTCCAATATATATTTCTCTATTATATATACTATAGTTGATCTTAACAATAACAATAACATGCCTTGAAAACTTTCTGCACTTATCAAAATCTTACAATATGTACGTATACGTATGTCAATAATAATTGTAATAGAGTCGTATAGTATTATAAAATAATTTTGCATATTTTCGATTTTTATACATAATATTTATATAATTTTATTTCGAATAATTCTTTTTAATTTATAATAGTTTAAAAATTCATTTTATGTAAATCTCTTTATTCTTTATAATTCGACTTTCGATTAATAATTGTTTGAGAACATACAATTTTAAAAAAAAAACATATATACGTACAAAGTTTTTCATACATCAGTCATATATTAAAAATTTCGTTATTTTTATTTTATATGTATTTTATATGTATTTCTTATTAACATTCATTTTCACAAATATCAAGTGTTAATATTTATTTTATTATTTCAATAATTTCCATTGCGATTAATATTTTAGCTAGTTGTTATGTTAATTAAAAAAAAAAAAAGATAGATACTCTCTCCTTTTGTTTCTTCATGATAAATCTTTTTCGTTTCAATATAAAAAATGAAATTTCATATTGAAATCATACAAAATTTTCTCACCTAATATTTCAGACGCTCAGAAATATTAAAATAGATGATATATTTATCAAATAATAATTTTCAATCAATGATTGAAAAATAAAATAAAAATTTCATCTCTACTCATCTTGCTGTTTCTATCTATCTTATTTTATTTTATTTTTATTTAAAATAAGGATTAAAAATGGTAAAAGAACTATACGGCTCAAATTTTAATAAATAATAAAGGTAACAAATGAAATGATAGTTTGTTCTATTGATATCAATCAATGTTGTCAAATTTTTCTTCTTTTAATAATTTATCATCTATTCGTGATAACTTTGTAATTTTTTATAATTCTTCTAACATCTAATAATATTATTTTTTTTCTATTTTTCTTAAATTACGTTAAAAATTGCATTATTTTTTTTAATTATTTCTGAATCAATATTTTGTATCATTAGCAAATTCTGGTTTATATTTATATATATTTATCGGTGCTAAATATATATATATATATATATTATAAAAGTATAAAATTTATATTATATTGTTATTATATTTATATTATATTATTACTAAAATCATTTTTTTTTTAAACTTTTGCCTAACTACTTTTGTACCAAGATGTTTAGAAAAAAATTTTAAACAAATGAAGATTTAAAAATAACAAAAGTCAAGACATGTCAAAAATAATGAAATAACCAATAATTACCGATATTATATTGGATACTGAAGTAGTTTGTGCAAAAGTAGAATATATAGATTTTTATATTATAATATTATTAATTATATAGATCTAATAATTAATCAGTTAATTCAATATACAGATAATTTATAATATTATATATATTATAGATTATAATGTGTGTGTGTATGTGTGTGTGTGCGCGCGCGCGCGTGTATGTATAACAATATAGTATAAAATACTAATATTGTACAAAATAAAGGATTAAAAATCAAAGCACAATTCATCATTTTATCAAATTGTATTGAGACTAATATACATATAAAATATTTAAGTACAATATTGGTTATAAAACATGATATATTAATTAATTTGCTTTTATGTTTTAGGCATATTTACTATTAATTAAAAGTATTAAGTTTGTTATAAATAATAGTTAATGATATAGTAGTTTATAATATAAATAAGATTGAAATAATTTGTGTATCAAATAATTACTATATAATTATTAAAGTGTTGATATTATACTCGTTCAACTTGAGTTTTAATACATTTTAATAAATTTTCTAACAATTGCATGATAAAATGAATATTTGTGAAGATATGTTAAAAAAAAAAAAGTTGATGTGTAAACTATAAAATTGTATATTTTTATTTTATACAGCAATGTAATTTTAATTTACTATTTAATATTAAAAGAAAAATATTCCAGAACTCGACGTTACCGCATCATATATAAAGGTATTATGAACTGGTTTATATTGATTTGTAACAAATTTTATAACTTCTTGAGCTGCAAGGCCACCTAAAAATGCTGATACAGAATGCAATTCTGCTCCACCAAATCGACAAAA
The DNA here is from genome assembly GCF_000469605.1 of Apis dorsata. Lineage (NCBI taxonomy): Eukaryota > Metazoa > Arthropoda > Insecta > Hymenoptera > Apidae > Apis > Apis dorsata. The sequence goes on along the minus strand of NW_006263670.1, from coordinate 84,039 downwards.
TTCATGGACATAATCATCTTTTACCAATGGTCCACATCCCCATTCGTTTAATAATTTTGTTATACATGCCTAAGATTAAGAATTAATTAATTATAATTATATTAATTATAGAATAATTTTTATTTTCAATCCTCAATCCTCTCTTCTGATATTATTATTTTATATAAAAACATACTTTAAGCTTAACAATGTCAGGTTCTACTTGATCATCAAACTCTCCAGGATACGAATTATATTCTGCTTGAAATTTTTCAACCCCCCTAAGAACAACATAATAAATCATCATACTTTCTGGATTTTCTAAACTTTGCACTGGAAAAAATAATACATATATATATATATATATATTATTTATATATATTATATTCTTATGGTATACAATATTCT
>NW_006263670.1:83072-83294 GCF_000469605.1 Apis dorsata | reverse complement strand
TTATAAACATTTTACCTATATCACTTGTATCAAAAGTTTTAGAATCATATTCATCCGCGATACACGTTCCTTTTTCTACGTGTATATTCGAAGCATGTCTGCAAAACAATTTAACATCTCTTTCGGAAATAGAATCGGACGATTTTCCTAATTGTCGTAATAATTGCAATGTACGTCGCCATACTGATTCTGCATCAGCTATCGCTTGTTTGTAATAACTGA
>NW_006263670.1:81211-82301 GCF_000469605.1 Apis dorsata | reverse complement strand
CAATTAAAAAAAAATGATATCTTTTTAATAAACTTTTTGTAACAAAAAAATCTCACATTTGCTGAAGCGTTATATATTTCTCGGTATCCGCAGTCATATCTGGTAAAGTACCTTTTAATGGTAATAATCCGGCTCCTTCATTTTCAACAAAATCTCTTACCGCTTTTGCTATAATCCAAAATGAACTGCTCTGAAAATATGTTAAATCAGTTTAAAGTTATATTATCGATTAATTTAATCAACACTTTCTTTCTTCTACCTTAGCTGTTAAATTAATACATTGATCATCGTTAAGAATATTCATCACATTATCTGGAATCTCAGTATGTCCTACACATGTATTAACAGCTTTAATAGCTTCTTCAAAATTTTCTTCGCTATTCGCAGTATCATTCTCATCTCTTCTCATTGCCTCTTTTATCATTTCTTTTAATTGATGTTTTTCTTTATAAGTTTTAGGTAAATCCTTTTTATGTAAAGTCCATTTTTCTAGAAATTTATATAATATAACTAAGTATGGTATATGAGAATGATCTTTAAAACTTAGTTCATCTAAGTTTATGGTATCAAAATGTTTTTTCAATATCTCAAATGGCTTGTCTAAACGTAAATCTGGAATTTCATTATCTGGATGTGTTTCTATAATCGTATGTTCTTTTACTTGAATTCTCATATATGCGATAAATCCTATACTTCTACATACTATTAAAGGTATATTTAATTCCCAAAGTCTTTGCGACAGAAGAATTAAAGATCTGAAAATTTTTTCTTTTGAAACGTATGATTTAGAATAATATGATGAAAAATTTTTGCTACATTATTATTGGCTGCAATGATTCTTACTTTTCTGATAAAGAAGTGGCTACGACAACGGTAAAATTGTTAAAAAAATCTGGACTATTACATAAAATTTGTTCAGGTTCCTCGTCTATATAATCACCTCTAACATCTGAATTTAGCTCTAAAAGCATTTGTGTTGCTACTTGTGCCCTTGATTTTCCTACACTGTCTGCTTCTAGAAAAAAACTATTAAGATATAATATTAAGACATATGATTAAATGAAATAAGAATATTTTCAATATATATGTT
>NW_006263670.1:77192-81037 GCF_000469605.1 Apis dorsata | reverse complement strand
ATATATATATATATATATATATACTTTGCACCGATATCTTCATTAGTAATTTTCTTGCCATCTACAATTGTAAATGCTCCAATACCTGGTAAGACTACAGATTTTAAAATTTCTGTACCAAGGCCTGTAGCATTTATTACACAAATATGTGCTCCTTCTAATGCAGCTTGACCATGATCACCCCATAACCTATATTTTAATATTATATATATTATTTTCTTTATTACATCATATTATATAATTTCATTAAATTATACAGAATTTATAAAAAAAACCTTTCTTACTTATTTCGTATAAATATTAATTTAACTCTGATATAAAACAACTTAAAATTCTAATTCTATTTAATTAGTTTCGATTAAATTTATCATTCCAAAATAGGTTAGACATTATATTCACATACCTCAATTGTCTATCATATTTTCTATTTCTTTCAGATTGTTCTGGCGATTTTGGTGCTGGTGATGCCATAAGGATAGACTAATAATGGAATAATGATATATATAATATTTTATTTTGGACAATATAAAATATTACTTTCGATCAAAATTATATTCACAACAACGCTTACTCTTATACTTATAAACTTGCACGAATCGATACAAATGAATCAATTTTGTAATATAAAATAAATTAAAATATTTTCATCGATCAAAACTAAATAGTTTCTAAAATTATATAATAAAATTAAAAATTAATAAAAATAAAAGGAAAAATAAGATTTTTTTTTAATATTAATTAAAAATGAAAGAAAATCAATAAATATATAAAATGTTTCAAATAATTTCTTATAACCTATGCCTTAATTTGCAACTTGTAAAATTTAAAAGTCTAAAAGAGTAAAAATTAATATATAATTCGGATCTTTTCTCATCGAATTTTAATTATTAATTCAATTCATTCGTTCACCGCTGTAATAATTAATAATAATATATAATTTTAACAATGTGAATAAGTTAAAATGAATGTAATTAATTTGTTATTAAAGTGATCTTTTTTTCATCTTTCTCCCCACCGATCCTATTTTAACAACATACATATATACTTTTTTTATTTCTTTCTATACGGATTTTTTGACGGATATTTTTTCCTACTTCATTTGTAATCATTTGTAAACAAATATGTACTAAATAAAAATAAACTTCAATCTGTGTAATTTCTAATAAATATACAGATATCCGTCTATTTTTTGAAATAAGTTCCTTCCTTTAATGCGATGAAATATAACATTTTGATTGTAAATTAAAGATTAAAAAATTAAAAATTTTTAAATATCAACGCCATCTTGCTTGAAATTTTATTAAATATTCTAAATTCTGATTCATTAACAGAAATATAAAATGTATATGATTTAAGAATATTTATTTAATAAAATTACAAACATTTGCGAAAGAATGTTTGATATTCTTGAAAATGCCTCAATATTTTTTTCTACTTCTTTTGTTGCTAAATCAAATTTTCATTTGTTTAAAATTTAAACATTAAATCCCACCGCTAATTAAATTAGAAAAGAGCAAGAATTGACTATTAACGCCATCTCTTAAATACCAAAAACATTATTTCAAATTATTCGAGAGATGACGGCAATCTTTATTCTATTTTATTTTTAAAACAGTGTTTGAAACTATTTTACTTTTGAAAAGATAATGGCACTGATAATCAATTCTTATTTTATTTATCCTTCTCTATATACGTTTGATCTATGACATTCTAGAGATGGAAGTGATTTTCGAATTTGTATATTAATCTCTGTCCTTTTATTTGTTATTCTTGTTTATATTATCTTTACTATATAAAAAATATATTTATGTGCTCAAAAAGACGGCTCTGACATCTGATAAATTTTATCTTCTAACAATTAAAAATTTTTTTTTACTTTTTAGTGATTAAAAATCTTAATATTAAAATCTTAAGATAATATTATAACTTATCATATTATAATGTACAATTATATAATGNTATATATATATATATATAATATATATATATATATAAAATCTTAATAAAATTAATATCATTTTTAAAATTTCGTTTGTAAATTGTATCATATATTATATCATATCAATTAGTAGAATTAAGTTTATATGTATGTATATATGTATGTACAATCTTTTTTTTGTACAATCAATTCATATGACAAGCATAAACAATTTTCTATTTGAAATTTTGAACTTCGTTTCTTATATGGCAAACCAACCTTACACGATGTTTTTAAACGAAAAGTTTAAAGTTATTTTCACTGTACTATAAGAATTTTCAATTTTTACAAAAATGGTAGGTAATTAAAATATGTTAAAATGCAATCACAAAAGTATCTTCAGTTAACTTTGGCAATAATTAAACCACATATTGTTAAATCTCCTTTTGTGCTTCAGGTAAGAGGATATAACCTAAATTTTACGCAATTTTATGCGATATAAATAAGTACTACATACTTACATAAGTAGTACTTAAATTACTTACATAATAATTTTAAATGGCAGCAAAAAAAAAAAAAAAATGGGGTTGACAGAACTGTTGGTTTTCTTTCCTTTGAATAAAAATACGGTAATATTTAAGTAATATTGTAATTTTCAGAAAATTCGAGATTTAATAATTGACAATAATTTAAAAATTGTCAGATCACGCAGGACGATAATTACACAGAAAGAGGCGGAATTATTTTATGAAGAACATAAAGAAAAATTTTTTTACAATCGTCTTTTAACATTTATGTGTAGCGGTCCATCAGATATTCATATTTTAGCAGATCATAATGCTATTGCTAAATGGAGAAATTTAATGGGTCCTACAAAAGTATATGAGGCACAATACATTGCCCCTAATACAATTCGAGGAATGTTTGGTTTATCAGATACAAGAAATGCCACACATGGTTCTGGTATAATTCATTCATTTTACAAAAATTTTGCTTATTATTAACTATATATCATATATAAATAAAAATTATTCTTCTAGATTCGGTGAAATCTGCTGAGAGAGAAATAAGAATATTCTTTAAGAACTTTGATTTACAAAAATGGTATGAATATGAGGAAAAATATTATAATTTAGGTCAAGTTCACTTTGACCCAATAGCATTTTTACATACTATTGATCAAAAATTTATGAACAGTAATAAAGGACAAATTATAAAGTGAATATTCCAAATAGAGTACCTGATTTTTATAATTTAATAGATATTTAAAAATATAGACAAAAAAATTGTGTATGTTATATTATACAATATAATTAAATATAAATAGATGTATATACATATATACAAACATATATCTTAATATAAATGATGCAATTCAATATCTGACAAAGAATTCAAAAAACAAACTCGGCATTTCACCTAAAAAACAGTGAAATAAGTTTATATAAATGCTATTTATATCTTATATATAATCTTATTTTTTATTTATTCTATACTTTCAAATAGATTCAAAATGGTATTCTATATTAAGATTAATCTTATCTTTTATCAATGAACTAAATTATAAATAATTAAATGAAACGAATATCTTTTTTTTTATAAATGCACACATATATATTTAGTTTTTTCAATTTTTTTTTTAGCTACATATATTATTACATATGTGAGCATTTTAATTGGGAAATTATTAAATCAGATCCACATTTATATAAACTTATTTTGTCGCTTTCAAATATAATCGTGGCATATTTTCTTATAATCTTTTTTACTTTTGGATAAAACTTAATTTTATAAATAAAATATTTTAAATATATCTAAAATTTTTATATCACATGTTAAATAAAGTTTAAAAAGAAAAAAAATATAGCTATATTTATATATATATGACATATATACATATACACACACACACACACACACATATATG
>NW_006263670.1:76967-77161 GCF_000469605.1 Apis dorsata | reverse complement strand
TATATGTATATACGTGTCAAAATTAAAAACATAATCCAAAAAAAAAAAAAAAAGAAAATCGTTGTTATCTATCAGCAACTCTACCATTTTGTTAACATCATTATTCTATGATTATATTTATATTTAACAATATAAGATGCCCTTCAATTATAATTGTTAATAAATTGAAATTATATAATAAATTCAAAAAGTAA
>NW_006263670.1:74777-76961 GCF_000469605.1 Apis dorsata | reverse complement strand
AAAAAAAAAAAAATTTTTTTTTTTTTTTTTTTTAAAAAAAAAAAAAAAAAAAAAAAAAAAAAAAAAAAAAAACATTGCTTGATATTGCATCAAATTATAGTTCTTAAAGTCTCATCATATACTATATAGAATAATCAATTTTTATTAAACTTTCTCTGGAAACTTTCTTTAGATAAATCAAAAATATATGCTTTATTTTTTTCAATATTTGATGATCTATTTAAATAAATTAAAAAAGATGAAATGTATGGAAAGAAAAAATTTGAATTAAAAGAGCATGAAAAAAATAATTACATTCGAAAAAAGAACCCAAAAACATATGAAGTAATAGAATTCAATAAGAATGTATAAAAAGGATAATATATGTTTGTATCATATAAATAATATTAAAATCCTAATGTTCTCAAATGTTCTTTTACTTTTTGACTTTCAGAGTATAAATATATACTCAATTTGACGAAATGGTAAAGCTCCATTGAAAAATGAGAAAAACACTTGTGGAGCTTTTTTGTTGTTTCTTATAGATTATGTTACACCCTCTGTAACCTTTTTTAAGAAAATAATAATTTAAGCATTCATTTTTACATAAACTTTTGGTCTTGAGAAAACTTTTATTCCTTCTTCTAATTTATTCAATTGCTTTTCTATTTCTATTTTTCGTCGCTGCGCCCTAAGTGTATCTACTTTTATAGGCATCATATTTAACTCGGTTACATAATCTTGATAATCTGTAATAATAGTGTTAGTTTGTATAATTTTAAATGATTTTGCATTATAAAAACAAATTTTAAATCACATACTCTTTTTTAACATTTGTAATGTTTCTTTACGTTCACAATCAGGCAATGGAATATGTCCATTTGGACAATTAGGATCTAATTCTTCTATTTTAGCTTTCTGTACCTGAATTTCTTTTCTATTTTTAATATACCTAATAAGAAAAAATTATTTTTCAATAAAATAATCTTTTTATCATTGCATTTAAAACATAAAAAATAAAATTAGAAGTATTATTTATACATATTATGAATGATTATTTTAATTATTATTTTAATATTTGCAATGTTATTATTATAATACATTGAAGCATAATATATAAAAAATAAATAAATAAATATATGATTTTTATATACGTATATATTTATTTATTATTATTCATTTGTTTTATTTTTTTATTTAAATTAATTGATTAATTAATTATTTTGATTAATTATTAAATATTAAAATAATTACTGAAATAATCATTTACAATTGTATATAAATATATCATTGGAATATCACATACTTTGGAATTACACCCATACGATAATTATTAGGAAGAATATTATTGGTATTGTTATTCATTTGCGTTATTTTATTAGTCATAGAAGTATGTTCTTTGTTTAATTTAATAAAATCTATCTCTTCTTTAGGTGATACAAATTTGGAATTTTTTATACCATTTTTGTTATGTACATTTTTTTCAAGAACTTGGACATCTCCTTGATCTAAAGGTGAATTTTTTATACTCCTTGAAGATACATCAATTTGTTCATTTGCATTATTATTAGTTGATGCTTCATTATAATTTAAATATTTTTTTGAAGGATACCTATGGAACAAATTATTATTATAAATAAATATTATAAATAAAATATATAATATATTATAAATAATAAATAATTAAGTATAAAATATTTTGAAAGAAACTACAAGAATCTACAATAAATTACAAAGTTTCATTTTATACCTTTTATTACAAAGTTTCATTTTATACTTTTTATTACAAAGTTATAAGCAAATATTTAACATATTATAAAATAGATATTTACTAATGAATAATGAATTTTGTAAGATCTATCAATATCAATGTTTGATTGTATTTACTTTATTTATTATTAATATGATTTATAAAATATAAAATAATTTATTACTTTACTTATTTAAAATATTTAAATCGTCAATATAAATTTAATATCAATATAATACGAAATTTATTGTATCCCATATTTTTGTAACATTTTATTCAACATTATTTCAACATTTATAAATTAAAAATTATTTAAAAATTATATAATTATTAATTTTAAATTATATTGATTCTTAAACAACAAACATAATTTCTTATATATTATAAGTTGTAAAGTATTAAGTTGTAAAATATTTATATTATATTTCATTATAATTTTGCAATTAAATATTTAT
>NW_006263670.1:72987-74347 GCF_000469605.1 Apis dorsata | reverse complement strand
AAAAATATTATAAAATATTTTATATGTTTTATATTAATTACATTATATCGTTATATTTTATTATACATTATTATATTTTATTATATTATATTATTATATTATTTTATTATATTATTATAATCTTTATAGAAAAAGTAGATTAAATAATCAAAAAATAATATTGTTTTTTAGAATAATGTTTTAAAAATTGTTTTTAACAATAATAACCAATTACATACTTAATTACTCCCTCTGAATATAAATCCTCAATTTCCTTTGTATTCAAAGTTTGAATAGCTTGACTTTTAACTTCAACTTGAACTTTCATATTATTATCAATATCCCCAATTGATTTACATGAAAAATTAGGATCCGATGAAATTTTCTCATGTAATTTTTGTATAGTTTTATGCAATCCCTTATGTTCTTTCTTTTTTTCTTTATTTATTAAATTTTTATTTGATGAATATATTGCCTTTTTTGTAGAAATATTATTTTTATTTAAAGCTGAAGTACTGAGTTTCTTATATAGTTCTTGAGATTCTACTTTATTATTTACACTATTTGAATTCACATTAGTATCGTCATGTCTTTTTATACGAAAATTTGAATTAATTTTTGATAAAACATTATCATTATTATTGTTGTTATTGTTGCTGTTATTGGTGTTATTGTTACCAATAATTTTTTTTTTGTTATATTGTGATTTTTCTTCTATTCTTTTATTAATATGTAAATGTTCTATACGACGAAGATTTTTTACATTTTCTTGTATGAAATTTTTTCCTTTTATCGATTCTATATGAAATACAATACGAAATATAATATTAACTACTGAACAATTTCAAATAAAAATAATAATTATAAATAAGAAACTATTGTTTTAATGTCTTTTAATAATAAATAATATGTAAATGACATACTTGAATCAGGAAAAATGCCCTTTAACGTTGTCATCTCAAAGTATTATTTAATACTGTCTAGAGGTGAACTTTTTTCTTCTTTTCATTCATCCATAAAATAAATAATATAATATTACAACTGTAATATTTTTAACTGAATAATTTTTAATGCATAATTTCAATTATTTCATTGAGCGTAACTAAATAAACAATGTTGTTTATGAATCGAAATACATATATATTTATATATATATAGTATGAATATATTTATATGTATATTCATACATATGTGTATTCAATTCATACTACGCATCAAATTAATGATAATGAAAAAATAAACAAATTATTAGCTATCAAAATATCAGTATTAGGAGTAATTTACATCTTTGTACACAATGTTTCTATAATATATATATATATGTTGAAATGACAATAAATAACAAATACAATTGTATTTAGAAAATTGAAATGATAAAAGT
>NW_006263670.1:61649-72972 GCF_000469605.1 Apis dorsata | reverse complement strand
ATTTATCTTATATCTTTATTTAAATTTATAAAATTTATTTTAAAAAATGTTTAACAATAATAAATAAATAATAAAAAATGAAAAAATTAATCTCTTTTATTAAAAAATATATATTTTAAAGTATAAATATAATAATAACATTTTTTTATTATTATATTTATAACTTATTTAAATATATATTTCTTTAATGCATATATATATGTATATAATCTTTCATTATAACAATTATTTATTCTATACTTATATAATAAATAAATAAATACAATATTTTTATTTCACGTTTAATTTACAAATTATAACTTTGCAAATTTTAATAATTTTAATTGTTTAATCAATTATAAATAATAATAAAAATACTTTGCGTTAAATTTTGATTGTCTTTTGGAACGGCGTCTGTAGCGTGAAAGTGACTTTAGCCGTTTGGAAATGGATAGTTTACCGTATAGACATCAATTTACCGTACAAGCTTCAGACAAAGCGTAGGGTAAAAATAATATTTTTTGTGCAAGATCGATCACTCAATTGCCTAGTGAACAAAAAAAAATAACATAAAAGATATTTTATTCAAAAATTGATTAAGTTTAGTCATTTATTAACTCTGGTATTAGTTTATAGTTTTAATCTCAAAAGATAGAGATTTTATACTTGTATAAATTTCTGTTGCCGATACAACTTTGTATTTTTAGTAGAATTTTATTACAGGTAAATTATAAAAACAATTTTTAATTTAACGACATTCCAAAAAATACTTTTTACTTTTAAAAAATTTTTAAATTTTTATATATTATTTTCGAAAAAAGAAATCATACGTCAAATTAACGTCTTTTACTATGTTAGCCAATTACACAGAAAATGTTTTCCCGCCATATTAGTAAAATTTATTTCGGGTATGAAACTTTTAATTAAATATTTTAATTTTAATTTTAATCTTTTTATAAATTTATATAATGTCTTGGATTTATTTATATTTTTTATGGTTGTTTATTTTTATTTTTATATTTACCTAATTTTGTGTTTACTTAATTTTAATACAATCGTATTCCATGTTTTGAATATATAAATTATAAAAATTTGAACTAAAATTAAGTTAAATAAAATTTTATATCATTTATTTTATATCACATATTTAATTTTATTATCATTTTATAATTATATTAATAAAATTTATTTTATTAAATATCAATAATAGAAATAATGTACTGATATTGCAATATGGTTATATGATAATTTTAATGTTTACAAATAAAGAATATTACATGTGAAATTATTTTTCCATAAATTGAGAATATTATAATATAATAAATAATTTATATATATTTTTTATAAAAAAATATAATATATAAATGTAATCTTAATAAAAAAAATAAATTTCAATTATAGAATGTGAAAAATGAAACATATCATAATATAAATAACAATAATTTAGAGAAATATTCTATATAATTATTAAAATAATTAATACGAATAAATATATGAATAATTTTAGTAATTAATTTTATGATTCATATGTTATTTTTTTTAATATTGATATATAAATGATAATAAATGATAATAAATAATATTGATATATAAATAGTAATTACTTATTAATTATTCATACATATATATTTGATATATAAATTAATATTTTCATATTTTATAGTTATATAAAAAAATATCACATCAAAATGAGTACAGCAATAGAAAATGGAAGTAATGATAATTCAGCAAAGAAAAAAACTATTGAAGGCATATATCAAAAAAAATCTCAATTAGAACATATTTTATTGCGCCCTGATACTTATATTGGTTCTGTCGAACCAGTAACAGAAACTATGTGGGTTTATGACAAAGAAAAAGAATCAATGATACAAAAAGAAATAAAATATGTTCCTGGATTATATAAAATATTTGATGAAATTTTAGTAAATGCAGCAGATAATAAACAAAGAGATTCTAAAATGGATACAATTAAAATTGAAATTAATGCGTAAGAGTTCTATATTATTTTAATATTTAATATTCTATATTACTAATCATAATATATAAAATATTAAAATTATATGTATAATAGTGATTATATAATTAACAAATAATAAATTTAATTTATATTAATTTGTATGTAGAGAAAACAATATTATATCTGTATGGAACAATGGTAAAGGCATTCCAGTGGTAATTCATAAAGAAGAAAATATGTATGTTCCTACAATGATATTTGGTCATTTGTTAACATCATCTAATTATGATGATGAAGAAGAAAAAGTAACAGGTGGCAGAAATGGCTATGGTGCCAAATTGTGTAATATTTTCAGTCATCGTTTTACCGTGGAAACTGCATCTAAGGAATACAAAAAATGTTTAAAACAAGTAATAGTCTCATAAAAATATATTTAAATCAGATGTTTGTATTTTTTATATTCCTTATAATAATGTATGTGTGTAATTTGATTATATCTATAGACATGGAGTAATAACATGGGAAGTGCAAGTGAACCTAGAATTAAAGACTTTTCTGGCGAAGATTTTACAAAAGTTATATTTTCACCAGATTTATCAAAATTTAAAATGCAATCTTTAGACGATGATATAATTGCTCTTATGTCTAGAAGAGCTTATGACATAGCAGCTTCTACAAGAGGTGTTAAAGTTTTTTTGAATGGTACAAAGATTCCTGTCAAAAATTTCAAGGATTATGTTGATTTTTATATTAAGGGTAGAGAAGATGATGTTGGCAATCCTTTAAAAATTGTATATGAAAATTGTGGACCTCGTTGGGAAGTAGCTATTACTTTATCTGATAAGGGTTTCCAACAGATGTCTTTTGTAAACAGTATTGCAACAACAAAGGTAATACATATATAATAAAATAAAAAATAAATATTGTAAAAAAAAAAATTTGTAAATAGGGTGGACGGCACGTGGACCATGTTACAGAATTAATAGTAAAACAATTGACAGAAACATTGAAAAAGAAAAATAAAGCTGGAGTAACGATTAAACCATTTCAAATAAAAAATCATTTATGGATTTTTATTAATTGTCTTATTAATAATCCCACATTTGATTCACAAACTAAGGAGAATATGACATTGCAACCTAAAAGTTTTGGATCAAAATGCACACTTAGTGAAAAATTTATTACATCTGTAAATATAAAATTAAAATTATAATTTTGTATATATATTTTTCTATATATGTAATAAATTTTAATTTATATATAGGTAACGAAAATTGGAATTGTAGAAGCAGTTTTAACATGGGCAAAATTTAAAGCCGATAGTCAATTACAAAAATTGGGACCCAAATCAAAACAAAGAAAGTTGCAAGGTAAATTATATGTAATAAATTAAAATATATAATACAAATAAATTAAATTATTTATGATTCATATATAAATATTCAAATATTTCTCATATTTTAGGTATACCAAAATTGGAGGATGCTAATGATGCTGGAACTAATAAATCATTAGAATGTACACTTATATTAACAGAAGGAGATTCAGCTAAAACTATGGCTGTATCTGGGCTTGCGGCAATAGGTAGAGATAAATATGGTATATTTCCTTTAAGAGGTAAATAATATAATATATATAATATAAATTATAAAAATAATAATATAAATAATTATTCATAAATTACTTAAACTGTTTATACTTTTTTAAAATATTTTTAATTTTAGGTAAAATTTTAAATGTAAGAGAGGCAACACATAAACAAATTTTAGAAAATGCAGAAATTAATAATTTAATAAAAATTCTTGGTCTTCAATATAAAAAGAAATACGAAACTCGAGAAGATCTAAAAACATTACGTTATGGGAAAATGATGATAATGACTGATCAAGATCAGGTTAAATTTTTAATGAATTTTCATATTTATATTTTAATTGTGTCAAAAAATAATTATATCATATATATTCCCATAGGATGGGTCTCATATCAAAGGCTTGTTGATCAATTTTATTCATCACAATTGGCCATCATTATTGAAATTAAATTTCGTAGAAGAATTCATCACGCCTATTGTTAAAGCTACAAAAGGAAATCAAGTATTAAGTTTTTTTTCAATGCCAGAATTCAATAAATGGAAGTCGGAAACAGAAAATTTTCATACTTATAAAATCAAATATTACAAAGGTGCATTTATACATTTTAATTTTTATTTAATTTTATTTATTATTAATTATCATATTTGATAAATATTATATATATAAAAATATTTTTCTTACAGGTTTGGGTACTTCCACTGCCAAAGAAGCAAAAGAATATTTTGAAAATATGACTAGACATAGAATTCGATTTAGATATGATGGAGATCAAGATGATCAGAATATTATCATGGCTTTTAGTAAAAAATGTGTTGATCAACGAAAGGATTGGTTAATGAATCATATGGATGAAACAAAGAGAAGGAAAGAAATTGGTCTTGGAGAACGTTATTTATATGAAAAGGATACACGTACTGTATCTTTCTCTGACTTCATTAATGTAGAATTAGTTTTATATAGCAATTATGATAATGTTCGATCCATACCTAATATGATTGATGGTTTTAAACCTGGACAAAGAAAAGTATTGTACACATGTTTAAAACGTAATGATAAACGCGAGGTAAAAGTTGCACAATTGGCTGGTTCTGTAGCTGAACATTCAGCATATCACCATGGAGAAGTTTCTCTTATGTCAACTATTATTAATCTTGCACAAAATTTCGTAGGAAGTAATAATATAAACTTACTTCAACCAATTGGTCAATTTGGTACAAGACTTGCAGGAGGAAAAGATGCAGCAAGTCCTCGATATATTTTTACCATGCTTAGGTATATATATATATATATATATATACATATGAATATCCGCATGGAATATTTGTATATGATATAACAGAATATTTATTTTTTTATCTGAATAAAGTGGAATATCTTATGAGAAACTGAAAGTATTAACTAATATATTATTATAAAAATTAATGTAAATAATGTAATATATTATATAAGTAATTTTTTGTAAATGAAATATCAAAGAATTAAATTTACATATTTATGTATACTGAAAACTTCGATTTAACGATAATCTTTTAATTAATCAATTATAAATAATGAAATATCGAATATGATAATCACAATTTTAATTATCCCTTTATATTTCATAATATAATTTATTCATCAGTTATTCCATTTGATTCATAGAAAGAAAATTATTTTAATAATTGATAAAAAAATGATTTTTATTAGTAACATAATCAATTTAGGGTTTAGCTTAAATATATATAATATTATATAGTTTTTAGTACTTTATTAGTTTTAGTTTTTTCAATTTGATAATCTATTAAAATAAAAAAAATTTGTTATGTAAAATAATATTGTTCAATTTTTTTTAATTTTTATAATAATATTTTATAATAATATTTTTTATTTTATAATATATTTTTGGTATATTCAGTTTTTTGCAAATATTTTAATACTTAAATAAAACAGATATCATATACAGAAAAGAATTTTAATATGTATAAGAACAAAAGAATTTTAATATATAATTTATTATTTATTATCTACAGTCCATTAGCAAGATATATATTTCACAAACATGACGATGCTTTATTAAAACATGAATATGATGATAATCAAAAAATCGAGCCTGTTTTTTATATACCGACTATACCAATGGTATTAGTGAATGGTGCTGATGGTATTGGTACTGGATGGATGACAAAGATACCAAATTATAATCCTAGAGAAATAATTGAAAACTTATATAGAATGATGGATGGTGCTGATCCAAAACCTATGGTAATATCTATTTAATATTTAATATTTAAATATTTATATTTATTGTATATGTATTTTATTACATTTTTTTCTATATCTTCTATAGGTACCATATTATAAAAACTTTAAAGGTGTCATAGAGAGTTGTGGAGATTTTAGATATATTATTAATGGCGAAATTTCAGTAATAGGACCAGATAAAGTTGAAATTACTGAACTTCCAATCGGCACTTGGACTCAAACATATAAAGAAACAGTATTAGAACCAATGTTGCATGGAACTGATAAAACCCCTGCTACTATTACGTAAATATAATTATTATTATTAGTATCATTGGAATTTTTCGAGATTTTAAACGATTAAGGGATATTTTTCCTTTATATTATTGTAGAGATTATAAGGAGTATAATACAGATACAGCAGTTCATTTTATAATAATGTTAAATCGTGATAAGTTATTAGAATTAGAAAGAGATGGTCTTCACAAAGCATTTAAATTACAAACAACAATGACAGTTACATCTATGGTAAGAAATAATATATATATATATATTATTTACTTAAAACATAAATTTAATAATATATTATAAGTAATTATTTTTTCCTAGTGTGCATTTGATGAGAATCAATGTCTTCAAAAATATGATAGTGTTCTCCAAATTTTAAAAGGTTTTTACAAAGTCAGATTAGAAATGTATCACAAAAGAAAAGAATATTTAGAAGGAATCTTACAAGCAGAAGCGTCTAAACTTTCAAATCAAGCACGATTTATTGTAGAAAAATGTGATGGCACAATAGTAATAGAAAATAAGAAAAGAAAAGATATGATTGCAGAATTAATTAGGCGAGAATATGAATCTGATCCAGTTCTGGCTTGGAAATTATCACAAAACAGAGAAGAAGTTTTAGTAAGTATTATATTTTATTTTAAAGTGCACATATTTGAAATGTATTAAAATTTAATAATGTTATGCTACATTAGGAAGCTCAAGTAAGTGATTAAAAGAAAAAAATCACACAAATAAGAAATAATATTTATTATAAATATCTTTTTTATTAAAATTTAATTATTTAATATATTATTATCTATAATAGGAAGAAGTAGCTGAAAATGTTGATGATGAAACAGTATCGTCTACTGCTATTACAAAAGAAAATTTTGATTATCTATTAGGAATGACATTGTGGTCTTTAACAAAAGAAAAGAAAGATGAATTATTACGTCAAAAAGACGATAAATTAGCAGAATTAAAAAGATTACAAGCTCGTACACCTATTTCTTTATGGAAAGAAGATTTAGATAACTTGTTGAATGAATTAAACAGAGTAAGTTTTATTTGGAATAATGTAATTTTTAATTTTTTTCGTGTATACAATATTTTTTTATTATAGTTAGAAGAAAAAGAACGAAAGGAAGAACAAAAATCAAAACAGTGTATTAAGAAACCACCATCCAAATATTATACTTCTGATGACATTCGTCGAATAATACCTATAATTGATACCGAATTAAAAAGAAAAATTGAAAAAGCAGATATTGTATCTAAAGATAAAAAAGAAGGCATAAAAAAACAGAGGGTATTATGATATACATTATTAAAATTCTTCTTTACTTTCCATTTATGTGAAACTTTTCATAGAAGTATAACTTAATATTTTATGTAAAAAAAATTAGGTGAAGAAAGAACCAGTGGAAGATAAAGATGAGTTTGATGTATTAATTGAAGCTAATGCCAAATCTTTAGATGATAGATTGGGCAATTCTCCAGAAAAGATAGAAAAAAAAGCTGCTGGTAGAAAAAGTATATATACACGTAATTTAAATATGATAAAAAAAATTTTTACAGTAAGATAGTAATATGTTATTTTATTATTTTAATTAGAACTAAAACAGACAACATTACCATTTAAGTCAAAAGTGAAAAAAGAAAAAGATGATAAAAAAAAAGACAAAGATTCGGATAGTAATGATGATATTGATTTTGGTAGCATTTCTCCTCCTCCAGCTCCTCGTGCATCCCGTAGAACAGCAGGTATATTAATTTGTTTTAACAATTTACATTTTTCTTTAGTGTTTTTCATTTTTTAATTTTATTTTTAATATATTACAGCTAAAAAGAATTACAATTTTAGTAGTGAAGAATCTTCTTCTAGTGATGAAGTTGTTAGTATTTCTTCAGATATCGAGCAGTAAGTATTATATATTTTTACAAATATATCACATTAAATATGAATAACATTTTTTTATTGAATCTATTTTTAGAAAAACAAAACCTGTTACAATTGTCAATAGTGATTCTGATGATATTTATAAAATACATAAAAAACGTAAGTAAATATTTATATATTTTTAATTATATAAAAACATTAATAAATTATTATTATTGATTTTATGAAAAATATCACTATTTATTGTATTTTTGTATCCATAACAGCTAGTTCGGAAGAACTTTTTGACTCTTTAATCGGTAGCTCTCCGGAAAAACAACCAAAAGCTATTGTAGCATTTAGTGAAGAATCATCTTCAACAATCTCACCTCAGACGAAAGGTAAAATGTTTAATATTTTTAATATAATTATAATTGCAAAATATTATATTTGATATTGTCAATTAATATTAAAATTTTATTCATTTTTAATCATTTTTAATATTTCATATAATGTTGTTATATAATTTTTCATTTTTTTGTTTTAGCTCCTGCTAAAAAGAAAACTGAAAATGGAGGGAAAGGAATGAAAAGACAGATTAAGAAAAAAGTTATTTCTTCCGATTCAGACTCAGAAGAAATGTTCTCAAGTAAACAAACTCCTGTAAGTAATAATAAAATTTATACATTGCATGAAAATATAAAAAATAGAAACTATTAATGGATACATAATAATTATGAAACATAATAATTAAAATAAAAAATGCAAGAGACATTTTAATATATATAAATTAATAATATCAATTTTTTTTATAAATATTTTTAAATATTTTAAATTCAATTGCAATTTAATTTTACGAGATTTATTTGACTATATAGGTAAAAAAAAGAAAGAAGAAGTCCGAGTCAGAAGAAGACAGTATTGTTAATGTAGTAGAAAGTTCTCCATTACCTCCTCGTAAAACTGCCGGTCGTGCTCGTAAACCTGTTTCGTATGCTGTTCAATCAGATGATGATGAGGATTCCAATTGATCGATTTTGTATAATATTTTAAAAATATAAACAAATAAATGGCACGTGTTTCACAAAATATAAATTCTAAAAACACGGTCTTAAGTTAAATGAGACCTAAATCTGGATAATAACAAATTTTGTGATCACATTTGATATAATAATAATTTTAACTCTGTGCACTCGAAAAGTGATTTTTACTCGTCATTCAAATTAATATACAAAACCGAATAGCAACTTGAATGAAGAAAATTAACAAATATGTTGCAATGCAAGAAATTTATTATTCAACATTTAAATTATAACAATTAATAACTTTTTAAAACTAATATTCTTTAAATTTGTAGAAATTTGAATATCTATTCAAATTCATACACTTTTTTTAATTTTTAGAATCATAATACTGTTCATTTTTTTCTTTTAATTTTTTTTTTATTAATCATTTTCTAATTATTCATGGGTTAAAGATCTATAGATTAAAAGACCCATTATTCAATGTAAAAGAATTAAGTTAAAAAACTTTTTTTTCCACACAGAATCATAACATATCTCTGACATTTATGAAAAAATTAAAATTATATTGAAATAAGACAATTACATATGTATATTTTAATTTTAATTTTATATAAGATATTAAATTATACATATATACAGTTTTTTTTTAATTTTTATATATTAGTTTTAAAAAAGAAAGAAAAGATAAAATAATTTACTAATCTTTAGTAAATAATATAAACATGCTTTGAAAGATTAGTTTTTTATAATAAAAAAATATTTGTAATACAAATGAGTGCAAAGTGTTAAAAATTTTGCCTTGATCTTTATCAGGGCATTAGTAATTTTATATAATATTGTACATATACGTACTAGAATATATGAATTAGACTATTTTGAAAGAAATCAAATTTTACAATAATTAAATAATTTGCATAATATTGCAATATAAAAATATTTGAGTTATAATATATATAAATATATATATATATATATAAATATTATATATATATATTTAAATATTTAAATTATATTGAAAATTAAAAATATCTATTAATTTTTCATGTTAATTTGTTAAAAAAATATTTAGATATTCATTATTTTGTAAAAAAAAAAAAAAAAGAAAAAGAAAAAATTAATCTGACATCCATTTTTACACACAACATAATACCAGCTTTTTAAATTTGTTTATATTATTGAAAATCAATCAAATGTATAATATCTTATGAAACTTAATAGCAATTAAGAAATTTGTTATTATAATGAAAAACGTGTAAAATGAAAAACTCACTTTTCATAAAATACTTATTGAATATATTAAACATATTAACTAATGATAATTATTAATAATAATATTGATATGGAATGAACAATATAATTGATGTTCTGCGTATGTTTAATAACTACAAAAAATTGTATAGATTTACAAAAATGTGATTGTAACGAAATTTTTGTATTTATAATGAATAGAATATTAATTTAAATATTAAGTCGCGTTATATTAACTTAAACTTATTTTTATTTATTTTTTTTTTCTCTAGATAATAGAATAATTTTGTAATAAAATGTATTCTTTACAGACTGACATATCATTAATAAATAATGTACTTATTATAATATGTGAAAATAATTTTATTAACTATAATTTCGATGAAGACAAATTTTTTATTTAATATGTAATGTTGAGCATGTTAAAATTCATATTTATGCAATGTAAATAATATATATATATGTATATATATAATGATTTATAATCCAGAAATATAGTGATATTATTTAATATAAATCTAAAATGATTGCTAAATGTTAATAATATTAAAAATGACATTAAATATGTCAATTTATATATAAATAATAAATTATAACCCATGCTCTCTGCACAAAATATAATTAATTAAATATTAAAATTTTTTAGAAAAAAATATTATAAAAGTATTATAAAAATATATTTTTATCACATATTTTAATATTAAAATTTATTAATTTTTTTTCCTTTTTTCAAATTAGAATATTATTTTTTTCTTTAATATATTTCTTTAATATTTTTTTCAATAATATATTGTATAATAATAATAATAATAATTGAGGCAAAAGCTGTTTTCTACTTGTTTTCATTGTTTTGTAAAATAAATAATGAATAAAGATTAATATAATATGAAAATGCTTGTAAAAATATTTGTCAAAAAATAAAGAATATATATAGTATATAATATATATAGTATAAATAATTTTAATTTTATAAAATTTAATATATAAAAAAATACTCTTCTGTTCGTATTTTATCTTTTATATATATAATAAATAATAAAAAATATATGAAACATATATATATATAACTTTTATTATGTAAAATTAATTTATTTTATTTTCTTAAATTAATTTTTTTTTAATTATATTAATACTTTTTATTTGTACTTTT
>NW_006263670.1:55613-61629 GCF_000469605.1 Apis dorsata | reverse complement strand
TTAAATTAATTTTTTTTTTTAATTATATTAATACTATTAATAGAATAAAAGATATCATTAGCGTATGTAAAATATATATAATTATTCCATTTAAAGAAATATTAATGAAAATCTTTGAAATCTTTAAAAATCATTTTTTTAATTTTAAAGTATTTAAATATTTACATTTATTAAGTTATATCATTTAAAATCATTTTTTTGTATGAAATAAAATGCTTATCATATCATATCATAAATTGTTCATTAAACAAAACGGTGAAATTTAAAAAAAATCAAGATCAATTCTACAATTTTAAAATATGAAATAAAAAAATATTTTCTATTTCATTCAAAGCTAAAAAATTATTCATATTCATTTATTCATTATCAATATAAACATAAATAAAACAATAATAAATATAAATTATTTCATTTAAATTATTTTAGATCTTTTTATGAAAATAATTTATTTATATGGCGAAAATTGAACATTGATAAATACCAATATTTTATGCATCGATATGAATCGATCTTAATATCAATATTTCTATATCATGTGATACAGTTTATTCATTTCTAGTAACATGATTCATTACATATTTATATATCTAAATTTATATATCTATATTTTAGAAATATAATTCCACCCGATATAAAAAATATATAAAAAATATATATGGGAGAAATCCGTATAAATAGAAATATTTTCTAATTATATATTTAATTTCTAATATATATCGAATGAAAAAAAATTAATGTAAAAGTTTCAAATAGGAAACTTTATATTAAAAAAAATATTATCCATTGGATTGGTTAGAACAATTTGATTCATACCCTCATTTCTTCATTTACAGTTATTTTTCACTTCTAATTAATCTTTAATTAGTTGATTTAACTGATGATTTGGATATTAATTAATTATTAGTTAATAAAATTTTTGCGGTTGTAAAAAAGTAACATAAATTCATATCTATCTTATAAATGATTACAAATGTCAGTATTGATTTATATTAATAGTAAAAAAGATTTTACTAGATATTAAATTGATTTAGGGTTTTTTTAATATAAATATATTTTTAAAGAAGAAGAAAAAATAATAGCACTAAAGCAAAATCTTAAAAACATTAAAATTTGTTAAAATATGAAACTATTCTATAATTCGATGATTGGATAAGAATATACGTATATCTCAGTGATTGGACATATTTTATAATTCTTGATTAATAAAATTTTTTCATAATATTAAATTGCATTACGTATAAATTTTACTTATGCTTCTGTAAAAAAAATGTTTAAGATTCGTTAATCTATCATTATATAAAATTATAACTTTTCTAACAATATACTAATATTAGATTTAAATAATTTAGATACCATAATAATTAGGTGTATAAATAGATATATATTAATAATACTGATTATCAATCAATTATTATCTTATTTAAATATTTTTTAATCTTTTTCTATGTGTTAATTTCAAAATAAAAGAAAATAAAAAAAGTATGAGAGTATTGATATCCATTTTTGTAACATTGTCATGTTAATCTCATCATTAATTAATCATCGATTCAATAAAATGAAGAAACAAGCGCTGTTTTTAACATATACAATATTGCATAATTATTAATTAAAAATTTAGCTAACAAAAATTTTTAACTGAAGAAATTAAATCAAAAAAAAAAAAAAAAATTATCAGATTTTTACTAGTCGATCTCTTTTTTATAATATTATATTAAAAAAGATTAAAAATAAAATTAAAAAAAAAATATCATATATGATTTCTTAAAATATTTTGTAATTAAAATGTTTTGTAGAAATAATATTGTTTCGAAAATAAATAAGTTGATTTATATTAATAGTTATTCACATCCCGGGAAATTATTTTTTTTCTTGTATTTTAATGTTTTATATTATTTTATATCTGAATATTTCATTATTTATAAGAGATACGTAAAAATCAATTTTTATATACATACTTACATATATACATATATATATATATATATGTATATATGTATATATAGATAGTTTATAAATATTATAATTTTAATTGCTCAACTTTAAAAATTTGATATTTTTTATATTTTTTAATATTTTCTCAGAAAAATTATTAAAAATAATTCAATATTTTTGTTTATTAAGATATTTTTATATTATAAAAAATATTTTGTTTGCATCTAATATACATATTATATACCTATATAAAAACAATATATATTAATATAAAAAATAAAGGTTTTTATTAGTTTTCTCTCTCAAATTCCAAAAAAAAAATTTATAGAGAAATTAAATATTTTTGCACAATTTTAAAAATCGGATAAATAATTCTTGAATATTTTGAACTGCAAGATCCGAAAAATGTGGTTTCGAGATAAATATATTAGAAGCGAATATTCAAAATGTAACGGTATATTGTGTTGTATTTTATAAATATTTATAGCTTTCTTAATTTTTTTAAATTTTATAACAAATTTTTTAAAACATTATTCTATATACTTATATCTATTAATTAATAAAAAGAAAAATATTTGATTATTTGATTCCCTAAAATTCATTAAGTCCTTTTAAAGCTTTTTCTTCTATAAAATGTAAGGAACAGAATGATTAAAATTTTTTTATATATTTGGGCCATTCAGTATGAAAATTTATATTTATATATATTTTTTAAATTTATATTTTTTAAATTTACTCAATAACGTAACATTATAATCTTTTATTATAAATGAAGTTAAATATAAATGAAAAATGATATTTTGTTATTTATATACGAATATTCTAATCAAATTCAGTGAAAATCTTTTATAATTATTGACTTTATATTATTTTCTATCCAAATATTTATCCGATGAAAGAAAAAATTTTGTGCATACATATATTATAGGAGAAATATACACTGTTATATATGTGATTCATATTTAATTAATAAGTTTACTAACTTTAAATTTTTTTTACACAAATACGTAAATTTATTGCTATAACGTTTCATACACCATCCTCGACGCAATTCCTGTTGTTTGTAAGGAAGATCGTGACTATGTTGACACGCAAGGACGATAAAAAAAATTTCTTGTTTATTAAAGAGAATTATTTTCTTCTTCTTTTAAAATGCATAATAATACTCCAAACTCTAGCATGCATAATTATAAAGGCATATAGAGCTGAAAATATTATTATGTAATACTTTTATCTTCTGAAGTAGACCCGTAGTTTACCCATAGTTTAAACAATATATCTGATCAGACAATATTCGAATATTTGTGCAATGAATTTTCTATGAAAAGAATCTTATTCCTTGAATAAAAATTTGTTTTCGATACATGCATTTAATAGTTTTTATTTTTATTAATTAACGATGCATTTTTAAGGAGTTTTCACTATATACAAATGCAAAATTGCTTCTAACGCAAAACATATAAACACTGCTTGGTGTAGATTCGTTTCTTTTTTCGTTACAAATAATTCCAAATAATATTTCATAGAATAAATGCTCGTTAAATGATTTTTTGTCATTCTTATTAAATGATTTAATATTTTGTGGTAGCAAAATGATATTCTTTCTTTTTTTAAAGTGTTTCTCATAAATTTTACTGGCCAAAGTATGCTACATTTTGCCCAAGAATAGTATGCACTAATTGTCATGTTAAACTACAATAAATATAAGAGAACATTATATAAATCTAATGGCGATTATTTTGACTATTATGTTCAAGCAAAATTTCTAAACTAGAGAATTTTTGCTCGATTACAATTAATTTTTCAAGTACATGAAAATGATGATTATAAATATATCTAAAATTGAAAATTTTCAATTTTGACAATTATGCATACATGTCCTCAGAAAAAAAATTAAATAAATTTATTCATTTTCTGACTAGTTTGTTTTCTTCCAACTTATATTAAAAAAGCACTTCCTTATAGAGGAATTTCAAAAGTATGTGCTTTTTTTATTTAATTATAAATTTGAAAAATCGCAAAAGAAATAGGATAGGGAAGCAGGAACGGTTGGCTTTTAGAATAGAAGCGATGGATCTAGTAGTAGACTCTGTTCAGACTTGTAATGTATTCTCCTCTGACCATTCTTTGCCAATCACGTTGGTATTGAGTTATCAATACCGTGCCCACATTGTACCAACAACTTACAACATTTTAACAACTTTCTAGTACTCCCAAAGCTGCAGGTTGTCGACAGACGCGACTATAATACAAAGCAAGGGCACTTGATAAAATAACTTAATCTTCTATTTCATAATTATCTATATATATATAACGTACATATATAAAACAAATTATGAATAAAGAAATAGCAACCAGGGTCGGTACAGTATCATGAATCTTACTTTAAAAATTTTTTAATGCCTGATTATACGAATTGTTATATATCACGAAAATGTAAGATCATAATTATCGCGCCGAAGTCCACTCTTGAAAAAATGAATCACTCTATTAGAAAATTATGGATTAAAAATGTACATGTGCATGGAGCATATAAACTGTGGACTACGATTCTATATGTTTTTTTATTTGGGAGCATCGCGATTCTTTTACTTTCTTTGCATTCGAACCTTAGACCAATCAATCCGGTGTAGATAAAGCCCACTCATTTCAGAATAGGAACAACCAACCAAATCTCCTCGTGTGTGTATGTTAATCATTATTAGTCATGATATAAGTAATAATGTTAATATTTGAATAAAGTAACATGATGTACAGTCAAATATTCATGGAATACTTGGCTGCACGGAGGTCATGCGAGGATCCACCACAGTTGTCTTTCCACTGTCAATGCTGTTCTGTTCTTTACACCATATATATATATTATATCGGATTTATTAGTATATATATATATATAGTATAAATATATACACGCACACTAGTTTTAACAATCTTTCTTCACACTCATTCATGCATACGTAACTTCAGAAGAGAGGAACGTCTCCGTAAAAGCAAAGTCTCTTTACGCTGCTTTGACGCGCTTTGCTTCGGACATTTTATCTTCCGTTGCTCTCTTTATTCACCGAGTAATTTTCACTTGCAATGATTTTCGTCGCTGTACTTCTTTGTTTCCTTTTCTTCTTAATTTGAACTTCACTTTAATTCACAATGACTTATCACAAGTTTATCTGTTTCTTTCATTTCTTTTTAAACACTATTATCAAGTCAACCCACTGTTTGATACAAGGAACGATAATACAATTGAATATTTACGAACACAACATTTTTGTCATGCTGAATAATGTAGCTTGTATTGTAGAAAGACGCAAGCTTCTGGACTTGCGACGACCAGTCTCGCATCTCTCTTGCAATGTCCTATGTAATCGGCCTGTAAGTATAGTTGTAAAGGTGTGGTGGAAGTGGTAGTGATGACGGTAGTGGTAGTGGAGTGGTAGTGGTAGTGGTAATCGTGGCATTGGTGACGGTGATATTATCCGGTTTTTAATATTTACAATTCGTTATAGCAATTGCTATGTTCCTAAGATGAGATGATGTGCAATTCAATGTTCAAGATTTGGCATGTATTAGCATTGAAGATTTTGTTTTTAGTTCTTTTCCACTACGAACTGCTTGATGCGTTCATACCACTAAACATGCCAATACTAAATGAAGTTTGTTGCTGCTGTTGAATTTGTTGTTGTTGCTGTTGTTGTTGTTGATTATTCGCTTGACGGCCATGTTTTGGCACTGGAGGTTGTAGATATTCATGTCTAGCTAATGTCAACACATCTATACGCTCTTCTTTCCTATATGCTAGGCAACTTCTTATGAAACTCTGCAAAAATAAAACATTTATAAATACATGCGAAATTTGGTTTTCATGTTGTTAATTAATTGAATTTTTTTTATTCAAATCAATTAATTATTAAATTAGTACCTTCGCTTCGTTGCTAACAGTTGGTTTATTTGCAAATTGAACTTCAGTAGCTTTCAATATTGTATTTTCTTCTAAAATTGTTGCTTGAGATTGATTATGCCCAAAAGGCTGAAAACAATTTTTATAATGTAAATCGTCAATGAAATCAACTTTATACAAAAATTAAAA
>NW_006263670.1:53036-55419 GCF_000469605.1 Apis dorsata | reverse complement strand
AAAAAAAAAAAAAAAAAAAAAAAAAAAAAAAAAAAAAAAAAAAAAAAAAAAAAAAAAAAAATACTTTAATAACCAATTATACCTTTTTGCCATATAGACATTGATAAAATATAACTCCTACACTCCAAACATCAACTTTTGATGATATTTTTGGAGGATTTTTACCAATAACAAAACACTCAGGTGGAAGATACCTAAATCATATAAAATATAATTAATAATATGAAAACGTGAAAAACATTATATAACATGAAAAAAATTAAGGATTTTTTTAATATTAAAATATTACTCGCGAATTAATTATTTTTAAAATAAAGAATATACATACCAATAGGTACCAGCTCCTTGAGATGTTAAATCCATTCCATGATCTGGATTATAATTTTCCTCATCCATTACTTTACTTAATCCGAAGTCTGTAATCTTTATTTCTCCACAAACATTACCTTCAGTTAATAATATATTACCTACAATAATTACATTAATGATACACAATCAACAATTTTTATGTTTTTATTTTATTAACTACAATATAAAATAACTACAATATAATTTGTATAGAAATTAATAAACAGAAATTTACCTGGTTTTAAATCATAATGTATGACTGGAGGTTTTATTTCATTGAGGTACTTTAATGCAGATACAACTTGCATAACAATAGATCTTGCTTCTCTCTCAGGTATAGTCTTATGCTGAAAATATTTAATAAAATGTGTTACATATATTAAATACTATGTAAAATAATATTTTAATACATATACCTGTTTAAGGTAAAAATCTAAATCATGGCCATCACAATATTCCAAGACAGTACAAAAAGAATTGGCGTCGATTTCAAACACATCATACAATTTCACAACACGAGGATGATCAAGAGCTTTATGTATATTATATTCTCGTAACGCATGCCTGCATAAAAAAAAATATATACACATGTACACATATACACATGTAAAATAATATAAAAATATATTTTGTATAAATATATTAAAAAAATGTCACAATATAATATATAATTAACTTAAATTATATATTATATAAGACATATATATATTTTATTGCGAAATTGTAATTATTATTCTTTTCTTTATTAATTTAATATTTTCCAAAAAATTTAATTATAAAAATATTTACTTAATATAATTAGCTTTTTTATCTTCTTTCCAGTCTTTATTCAGTTGATGTACTTTACAAGCGACATATCGTTGCTCTTTTAAGTCAAACGCCTATAAAAAAGTGATTTAAAAGAATTATTTGATTAATTTTTTATCATACAGTATTTTAAAATTAAAAAATTCCTTTTTATACCTTATGCACTTCACTGAAGCCACCTTTTCCTAACAACATTAGTAAAAGGTAACGATCACTCAATACAGGATGAGAATTGAATCTCGATTGGTCCTCGTTGTGAATACGTTTTAGTTCTCTAATGTGCAAATTTCGTTCTCTTTCGAGTTTTTCCATTTCTAATTGAAGATCGGCGTCTTCTTTTTTCAAAGCACTTTGCCTTAACTAAAATCGGATATATATGAATATTATATTCAAGGGATACCCATCGCACAATCAATTTTAGAGACCAAAAGTTAATATACAAAAATTTGAGATTTTAAGATTTCTTTATTAAAATATATTATTAAGTATTTGAAGTTTGCATTAAATATAGTGAGACAAAAATAGAAAGATTTCATTCTATTCATCTCTATTATATTATCATCGCATTCTGTTCCTGTATTCTAAACTTCAATTGCTTATTATTAATAATTAAATCTTAATTGTTATTTTTGTATATCAACTTTTGAATTTTTGTTTTGGTTTCTAAAATATCTCATGAATATATTGTGTATATATATATATAATATATGTCAAAATAATGTTTATATAATTTCTGAACTATAAAAGATTATCAAAATGCAACTTAGAAAATTCAATACCTTGAGTATTTCATCAGCTTCATAATACTCTTGCCACGTATAAGATCCAGGTACTGCATCTGGTTTTAAGAATGTAGCTTCTGTACCATTATGCAAAGAAGGTTGAGGCTGACTACGTTTCCTACCAGTTTCACTGTTCGATGGCCTCTTTTTGAGTAATAGCTTTTTTTGTTTATCAATCTCTTCTCGTTCAGTTGCAATTTCTTCTTGCCGTCGTGCTAATTCTTGAAACGCATAACCATCTGTCCAATTTTCTTGAAATGTTGCGCCCACCCTTTGAGTTACAAATTGACCCAACCTCAGTCTATTTTGCATACATTTTTGCCTAGCCTCCTTTTTTTCTATATTTGATTTTTCTTTTAATAGCTTCTTTACAACGTCTATACACTTATTTATATGAGATTTGTGCTGTTCAATTACTTTTTGTTGATTAGCCATTTGATGCCTCA
>NW_006263670.1:50714-52430 GCF_000469605.1 Apis dorsata | reverse complement strand
ATATAAATATATTATAATATTAAATAATAATAATAATTAAAACAAATTTTTTTGATTTCTAAAAATCAAATATTTTCTTTTTTAGAAAAAGAAAGAAAAAAAAGAAAAAAGAAGCTAAATATTCTCTTTTTTATAATTTTTATAATTTTATTACTAATATATAATTATATACATAAAATATATATAGAACTTGTTTTAGAAATTAATATACTTACTCTATTTAATTCATCAATTTTATTGTTACGTAATTCTAAGTCTGAAGTGGCCTGAGTTTCAAATTCTTGTATCCTCTGGCAAGTAAGTTCTGTCTGAAATATAAATAATACATTTTATGATAAATAAAAATAAATTACTGTAACATCTGATACATTTGTCAACATAGTTCATAAATACCAGATACCTTGTTGCACCCAAATGGACGTAACATGCAGATTAAGTTTTGTGCAACATTTTGATAAATTCATCTAGAAAATTGATCAGGTTACATCCTTGATAGATGTTTTTGATAAAATTAGTTCTACATTTTATATAATTTAATGTGCTAGCCCTTTTGCTATTAAAAGTAAAACTGCAGAGCAAAACCCAAACATATAGATAGAACAGAACTACCATACAGGCAGCAAGGAAAACACCAAAAATGTATGCATGTATGCATGTACGATGAAAAATTGTAGGACACTGTATACTCCATACACATTTTGTTTCTTCTCTATAATACTTAATACTTGTATATTGAAAAATAAATTTTTTCAAATTGAAGTAATTTTGAAATATAATAATACTATAGCCAAATACATGTCAAAAATGGCAAACATGCACACCTATTTTTAATTTAGAAATTGAAATAAATGGAAATAAAATAATTTTAATGATTTAAAAGCGAAACAAGATTTTTCAAATAAGGAGTGACATTACAAGGTAGCCTGCACTCCTATGATAACAAATGGATACAGTGCTACAGTTCAGTCAGAAGTTAGCTGCAAATTTACTGCAAACATCTGACAAGAAATGCCCATTAGAGAACTAATTTTAAGAAATTAAAAAGTATATAATATACAAAATATATTTTTTAATATAAAAGACCGAGATAGAAATAAGACATAGTAAGAAAAATTCAAGTAAAAGAAAATAAGAGAAATATTTATAAATGTATTCCCCAATCAAAAAAAAAAAAGAGAGAGAGAGAAAAAAAAGTACAACAAGAAACCAATATTTATCCTTTACAAGATAAATTTATTTTGAAAATATGCATTTTCTGCATATAAATTTAATTACATAGACATTAAAAACAGTCTTAAAATCATTATTTATATAGGCATTAGTAAAAAATTAAATTTTCAATTTAAATTATTTAAATCATTTCTATAAAAAATAAACATAAGATTTTAATATAGTTATAGATTAAATTTTTATGGGTCGTTTCTTATAAAATGCTTGCAGGAATTACCGAATTTTGCTTACATTTGGGGTGTTAGTCTTCGCTTGCCTGACCTGGCTTGTCCTACTGAGGTTGGTAGGCCTTACCTGCACCTGCTTGCTGACCATTGAGCCTGCAGGTTGTGTTGAGGCTGGTGGAGGAGGAGGTGGAGGTTGAGGATGAGGTCTTGGCGGCTGCATTAGTGAAGAAAATTCTGCCACTGAAGAATTGGGTGTTGTTACTTGCGGTGAAAGGAGTTGTTGAGGCGATGGTGGATACTATTAAAAAATAATGAAATA
>NW_006263670.1:42515-50280 GCF_000469605.1 Apis dorsata | reverse complement strand
ATATGATATAAGAGTTAATTTTTATATTTGCATATATATATACATATATACTTTTTATATTTACCATAGGATACCCCTGTTGAGGTGAAGGACTTTTAGCACCTCCATGCCGAATGGGGCTGTTACCCAAATGATGTTTTGGAAAATACTCATTTATTTTTTTATTTTCAAGAGCAGCAACAGATCTAGACCCCTTACTTCCTACAGGTCCTCCGGTAACTCCCCCACCTCCATCATCAGCTTTACGTTTCCTTTTTCTTTCTGAAGGAGTTCTGGGTATTTTTTCTGGAGTATTTGGATCTACCTCCTTATCACTATGTGATGAGCCTGCAATTATATCAAAATAATTATAATTATAAAATAACATTTTAGCAATTCTTAGGTTAATTATTAAATAAACATTTTTTATTGTTAAATAAAATAAAAATATATTAACTTACCAGTGCTCATGTTCGAGTCTTGACTATGAACTGACTGACCAGAGTTTACAGTTGATTGAGGTGCCATCTGAATTTGTGACCCAGCAGACATCTGAAATAAAAAAAAGAGAAAAAAATGTTGATATAAAATAATTAGAATATACCTTTTTGCAAATATTTTAACAAAATAGGAAAAAGATCATTATGATATTAAATTAAACTAACACTTATTAAAATGTTATAATACAGAAAATAAATATTATGTCGCACAATTATTTATATCACAAAATTTAATACAAGCTTGATAGAAGAAACAACATGGAGAAAAATATCGCAACGCGAATCAAGACTCGTTACTTTTGGTAGAGGTTACACTTCGAAAATGATACCGGCGTACAATATACTAGGTAATAAAAATCGCATGTTATTAAGACACAATTTATTATACAGAAGGAAACTTAGAATAGAGAAAGACTAATAAGAAAAAAAGAAAAACAAAGGACGTGCAAGGGAGAAAGAAGTAGGTTCAATAGGAAATGAAAAGAGAAAGAATGAGAATGAAAAAGACAGTACAGGAGAGAAAGAGAGAGAAGTGACACCTTCCAGGATAGCCTATGGTGGAGCCCCATAGTCGTATTTGCTATTTGAGCTAATAGACAGTATGTCAACCATAGGCACGGTTTCGCGCACAATTTGTATGTAAATGTCAATAGCACAGTATGAACAAAATGTGCAATATATGTTTAGAGCTAGAGGAATCACGACAAAATGGAGGACCCTAACAGAGGGGAACGACGGAAGGGCAGGGAGTTACGGAGCTATAGAAGAGGTAAGAGGAAAGGCGATGGAAAATGGAGAGGGGGTGGAAGTAGAGAAACAGAGAGAATGGGAGATAGAGAAGGGGGGTAGGACGTAAGAACTCGATGGCAGAGGAGTGGTTAGATTGGGAACCACGGACGCGCTCCGCAAGGGGGCAGTTTTACTCACTGTTTCACATCTGAACTCTGGTCAGGTCGGATAGTTAACTGGCTTTCCTATCGTACATAGTTTTCTATATACGCACCAAATGCAACCGCTGTGCAAACTGCTTTCAATGAACAACAAAGATAATCACGACGACACACTACGTCATTCGATTTGTGACGTCGATTCTCCGATAAATTACGCACTCTTATTATTATTATCAGCGGCGTGTCAGCCACGTTTACTCCGCGCGCGGTTAAGAACCCGGATTAATGGTAAGTTCTCATGGACGCGGTCACGCGTTTGCGCGTTTGCCAGGCGGAACGCACACGTTCGAATTCCACGCTCTGTCACTGACATGCACACGTTATTATGATTAAAAGTATCGCTACTATAAAGCATTATAAATATAGATGAATCGTTATAATGTTGCATTCCTGTCATCTTCATTTTTTTCGTGTATAAGTTTGTATTTCATATTTCATTGAAGTTTCAATTGTATTAATAGATATTCATATATTATTCAATTTTATTACATTCATGATAATTTTACATGAGGATTTGAATATATATTTCTATTTATAATATATCAGCAAAATGATTGTAAAATGATTATGAATATGTTTGATATTACAATATATGTATATTATATTATATATTTATATTATATATAATGTGTATGTATGCGCGCGCGTGTATGTATTTAATGATATAAAGAAAATATAGTAAAAAAAGAGAAAGAGAAGCATTTTATTTTTATTATTTTAAATTTAATGAAAATGAAAAAAAAGAACTTGATATTTCAAAAATATAAACAGAACAATAATAACAAAACATTCGATTAATCTTAAACATTTAGATTAAATGAAATATATTGATTCTGATATATATAATCATTAAATTATATATATATAAAAAATTTAAAAATGAATTTGATATAAAATATTACGATATCAAATTAAGCATTATCATATAGAATTAAGATAAAAATAAAAACAATAAAAATGTAAATGTATTTTAATACAAAATATGTGAGAATAATGCTTATTTTTGAATTCAAATTTATATACACACAAATACACACTTAAATTATTAATAAATAAATAAAAATATATAATTAATAAGTCATTTTTATATAACAATGGAAGTGTGTATAAAAATTTATGTTCATTATATACTTTTATTTCCTCACAAATCTTAAAAAATAGAAATAAAAAAAAATAGAATGAAAATTCAATTTATAAATTATAGATTAAAAATACAAAAATTTACATCTATTGTACTATAGAAAATTGATATTTAAGTCAAAACGAATAATGAATTACAAAAGCAAGAGGATTTTGTAGCTTACGAATGATTCGTTTCACTTTCTTGCATTTTACTGAACATGTCAGCAATTCAACAAAGAATAGGAAACTTCCTTATCGATGGATCAATGTCTGTGCCCGGAACTGGGCTAGAGGGCCGGGGAATCGTTTCTCCGGCAGCGATTTGCTTTAAGTAAGCTTTGCTATGTGCGCTTGCGTTAGTGTGCGTAGGCAAGGAGGTTACATGGGAAGTAGTAACATATACGAACCCAGTGAATCGGGACATGCGGATTTTACAGAACACTCCTCTATTCCTCACGACTTGATCCTTTTATGACCATAATCATAAAGTGATATTACACGATCCAAACGGCACACGTAAGCTATCCTTTTGAACACTCACGAACTTGGTTCACTTCGTATCTTCTTCAACTATGCAGTTCCACTTGTAAAAGCGGCGTGCAGTTAGCGCGCCGGGTAAACAGCAACAGCACCAGCAGCATCGAGTGCCGTCAATGGCCACGATAAACGGCATTACGCGTACGTTACACGGGCCACGAGCGAGCCAAAAACCCGGCGTAGTCTCGCCTAATCGAAACGGAACTGGAACTGTCCGACTACCGTACTGTTCGCATACTACTACCTAGCGAAGGTTTTCTTTCTCTCTTTCTTAGGTGCTCTCACACTCCCTCTTTCCTTGCCTCTCTTCTCCTCTCCTATGTACAGCAAATGAGCAACGCGCGAGATTCCGAGATGCGGCAAAAGGTGCAACCTCCACCTCCCCGCGACGGCGCTACTGCCCAACGATCACAACAGACAGTAAAGAGAGAAAGAGAGAAATTGTGAAAGTGTGAGAGAGAAATCAAGAGAGATCGAGAGACCTATGAGAGGAAGCACTGAGGAGGGGGAGGGAAAGAAGAAGGGGAGGAGGAGGAGAGGGCAAGCAGAAGTTGGCGAGCTTGGTAGAAAGAGATGGAAGACAAGTTTTTAGAAAGAGAGCTAACTGAGTGACAGAGAGGTTTGTAGGAGTAGGGTTAGGAGAAGTAAAGGGGAGGAAAAGGGAGTCGGAGGGAGGCATATGAGACATTCCTTCAGTGAACGGGTCGACCGAGTGTGAGTGCAAGCGAGCCGGTAAAATCGATGTGGCGAAGTGTAGCTGTGCCACTACGGCGTGCAAAGGGTGTGCTGTACCTTATACGTGGATCAGTAATTTGCTTTGTGATGTTATGTCATAGAGTCAAATACTACAATAATTAATTAAATTTTATACATCAATAAATATATGATAAATGTAATAAATGCCTAATATACAATAAAATGAAATCCTTTTCTAGAATAATATATTCATATGTTTTAATTTTTAAATAAAATGTTAAAATTAACTAAAGCGTATTATTATATTATACACGTTAATAATTATTGGGATATAATTTTTGTGAATATTAACAACATTCTTATTTATTATATATAAATATTACATATATATCACTCATTTATTCCTTTTCTTTGTTTATTTAATTATAGATATTTATTTTTATGATAGATATATTTATAATAAAAATTATAGAATTATTTTTTCAAGAAAATATTTTATAATTATGAATTTGGAAAATATTTATAAATTTTTCGGAATATCATATAAACAATTAATTTCTAATAATAAACAAAATATAGGTATGTAATATCGATCTAATTAATAACATTAACAAAAGTACATACCCAGTATGTATGTATAAACTTGTCGATGTACGTATGAAGTTAGCTGCAGCATTATTTTATTTCGTAGGATTTTATACTGACTTGCATAGTCGTGTAAAACATTGTATATCGAGAATGGCACCTGTCTTAGAATTGAAAGACAGAGCGCCCTCACAACGATTCTACTAGTTACGTTCCTGGAATACGCCGTGCCGACGTGTGTTCCAACCAGTGCGAGGGCGTATTACCGAGATGTAGTCCTAGTGGAGGGGATTGAAAGAACCAAGCGTACGTATGAAACGACGACTCGACGAACATAACTGGTCAGACCGGCGGGCTGGCAAGAGCATATATCATCGTTTCTTACTATTCGCGTTTTAACAGTGTTAATAGTGTAATTAAACATTTTTATCAGTGTTCATGTTTCTCAGTGTTTAAGTTTTTTACTTTTTCCATTTTGATCAATTAATTAGCCACATTTAAATATATTGTTAATATAATTCGTTAATTAAAAATTATTATGAAATCTCATTCCTTGTAAAGAAATGTTTTTAAACAATTTTATATTTACGCATTTGTATATCCTGTAAACATAATTTTTCTTTCCCAATGTATATTTTTTTTTAATATATTATTAATTATTATATGTAATTACGATATATATATATATATATATATATATATATATTAAATATTTTACTTGATATTGTGATTAAGATTTATATCACTTTTACTAGATTTCCGAATTTTAATTACGGAATATTGAAGTGTAGAAAAAATTATTAAATAGTGTTAGCGTTCATACGTGCTTTCAATTTTTGACGGGATAAGTGAACAAAATGACGGAATAGTAGTAAGTATGTATGTACATTTTATACTATCGATGCGATATTCAAGTAAAGAGCAACGTTGCAATATGTATTTCGAATGCTGTGACAACATCGCATTAACAGTTTTTTCCATTTTTTAACGATACTATATATCGAATATATAATTTCAGTATATTTTCTTAATGTAATGCGAACATATATTTAAAAATAAAATTTATCAAAATTTAAAATATAGAATTGATAGTAATAAAATTTATGCTAGAAATTTTTTTCATTAAATGTTTAGATTTAATTAATAAATTTTATAATGAAAATGTTAAAAATTTATTGAAGAATTCATAGAATATTTCAATACGATACAATGATAATGAAAAAGTGATATATTTTTCAAATATGCTTCGAATATGTTTCATTTTATCATATTATTATTTATAAAATACAAAATATTTGTTACAAGCATTGTTACGAAAAATTTGTGTATATTAAGTAATTCTTTGTTAAAGATTTTTTTAATATAATATATATCTTTAATCTTAATATATGTGCGCGCGCGCGTGTGAATATATGTGGCGTGTGAGTGTATAATAAATGTGTTAAAATAAATATAAACATGAAAAGTGGGAAAGAGATCAAGAACACATTAAAATAAAAAATAAAGTGAAGGTGAATATGTACATGTTTAGCTCCTAGACCTTGCAATGCCATTCGATTGTAGAGAACAGTGGCGACAACAGCCACCAACGTTCGACGTGACGGCAACACAGCAATCACTACCCCTACTCCTTTCATGGAAGGGATCACTGTTTCCCCTCCATGTGTTGCCTTATCCCCCTCCAATGAACTCCCAATAGGTCGCACGCTCATTAGCCCAGTCGCGCACGATTCTCCCCCTCTGCCCCGTGCAGTCGCATGTCTCCGACCGATCAGCTGGTCGGCCACGCGGCGTTGCCTCGTTGCCTTGGCTTGCGCTCTGCTCACTGTTCATAGCCACGCGGTTTTCTGTGTACACCGTTTCAGGAAAAGTTAGGTACGATCCGGTACTCCGTGTAAACGGCGTGTGCGCATTGCACATTGCATTACGAATTCTCTTCATTTTGCCCAAGTTAAGATATTCTTATAAATATAGCATAATCATTATCTCATGTCAAAAATTTTAATTAATTTTCTTTTTAATACAAGCTCGATTCTTTTAACTTTTTAAATTTTTTTTTAAATTTGTTTTTCATACTTTTTATTCTAAAAGTACATGCATATGTATATCATTATATGTATTAGATTTATATACGAATATGTTACGTTTTTTATTGTTTTCTGTAAGTTTCGCTCATTTATTTTATTTTATCATTTATTTTATATATAATCCAAAATCAATGTTTTATTGCATATAAGTATATATATTTTTTATATGACAGTTCATATAATATTATATAATATTTTTCAATTATAATAAATTTCACTTTCATCAGTCACAATTTCATTAATTCTGCAATGAAATTGAATTTTTGAATTATTAAATACATAACACTAAGGTTTTTAATTGACAGATAATAATTTTAGTTGCGATTTTAGTTGCAATAAATTTGATTGAAAAAATTTTTAGGAGAATAATTAAAATCCGAATTAGTTTTTGTTTTTTAAAGATTCATAATTTATTAACTTTATTATTATTTAAATAACTATTAGATGGCTAAATTTAATAATATCTATATTAAAGTTATATTTTATTTGATATAGAAATTCAAATATTTATATTTATTATAAACTTACTTTTTTTTTATTAAGAAAATAAAAAATAGTAAAAATAGAAAAATAATAAATATATATTACGAATTATATTATTAAATTTAAGCTGAAGCAATTTGTCGAGAAATGAATAAATATATTATGTCTATAAATTAAATGAATATGAAAATAATTATATGGCTATATTTTTTAATTTCTACGATAGATCAACGTGGCAAACAGTAAAATAGGTAAGTCTTTTTTCCGAATTTCTTGAAATTAATGCCAGTTTAGATATAAAAGCATCATAAATCATTTTAGAAAGATTTTCTATATATTATTTTGATAATTAAGATGAATAATAATATATTGTGGCAAATATTGAAATAAGAATATAACGATGAGAGAAAAAAATTTAAAAGAAAAAAAATTTTCACGAAAGTTTATAGTTTTTATATGAATATGTGTGTGCATGTATATGTGTGAAATTACCGTTCTAAATGTGAGGATTATCAATATTCACTGAAATATTCACTGTTAAACTGTAATAAATAATATATCATGCATGATAATGAAAGTTAATATTTTTAAGACATACACATATTCGATCTCTCTTTTCTCGTTTCTTATTTCTGAAATATCTTTTCTATTTTGCAAATATTTACTATAAAACTAGATTTGTAAATTATTTATTAATTTTTTTCAATATTATCGCATAATATCGATTTTATCGAAAATTTAAAATTTAGAAAACGAAAGTTATTGAAATTTCATTGGTATAATATATGTATTTCTCTACTATTTCAAAAGAAATGTTATTTTTGAT
>NW_006263670.1:40484-42290 GCF_000469605.1 Apis dorsata | reverse complement strand
TTTTTTTTTTTTTTTTTTTTTTTTTTTTTTTTTTTTTTTTTTTTTTTTTTTTTTTTAATACAATTTTTTCTGTTTCATTCATTTAACATTTTAAATATAAATGTACAAAATGCTAAATATAATAAGAGTAATTTATAATATCAATAAAAATTTAATAGTTATTAAATTTGATATAATTTATTAAATTATTATAAGCAATTCAATTATATATAAAACAATTATATATAAAATACATATACATATAATAAGAGAAAAGAAAGATAAATGTCAAATCCATTAAATATAAGATTGATATATTTATATCACATGGTATATATCAACTTTATTTATATTGTTTATATTATCAGAGATTTTATTATAGATTATTATAGATTAAGATGATAAAAATATTGGTATTTAATATTATTTGATATGTTATTAGTATATATAATGTTTTTCATTTATAAATTTGGTTGGGATAAAGCTATGTATTTTCAAAGAATATAGTCAGCTTAGATGCAGTTAGTTACTTGGCGCCACGTATCACGCATCTCAATGTTCTAAGCATCGACGCGCAAGACGACATTTATTGGCATATTGCGACATTAATTGTTTGAGTGGCTCAGTCACCACAGAAATCCGATCGAAAAGTGCGTTTTTTTCTTTTATTAATATCTATAATTTCTATAGATATATATATTGATTTGGTTGTAACTTAATTTATACACTAATTATAAAGTTAAGAAAATATTTAAATTTTATAATTTAAAATTCTTGTTAGATCATCATCATCATCATCATCATTCATTTATGTATTAAATTGCTATCGAATAAGTACTTCGACAGCTAATCAAAAAGAAATATTTTTAGTTATAATGAGGAAAGAAGAAATATGTTCAAAATACATTTTTGTTTTAATAATTCAAGTATTTTAAAAAACATTATGTATTCGGAAATTATTATAATTTTGATATTATGCAATGATTTATTTTTATATATTTTTTGAAAATCAATTATAATGCCTATCACAATATAAGATCAATATACATATGTACAAGTATACATATATATATATACATATGCATGTATATATATATATATATATATATATGTACATAATTGGAACAGGAACAGAATGGAACTATTTTAACATATTTTTTCAATATTATACACATCTTTTGTTTAGGAGCTGAATAAAAACTAAAAATTCCATTTATAATTTTTGAATACTAAAAATCTAATTACGATAAAAAATATTATGATTCATGTATCTATAATAGATACATAATAATAAATAAATATTTTATCATATAATTTTATAAATAGATATTCTATATATAAATTTATTTAATGTGCTTTTTGTTAAAACACTATTTAACTAGAATTAACAGCTAACATTAACTTATATATCGATTTGAAAAGAAATAGTTTCATATCAAATTATTTTTAAATGGCTTATTTTTATTACCTGTAGATAGAGATGTTATTCTATGATATCATACAGTTTATGGCTTATTTCGCAAGATGATATAAAATTCATTATTTTCAGATATATATTTTTTATATTCTAGATTTTTAAAGTTAAACTAAACTCCCGGTGAACACGTAATTGTAAGTCGCATCGATTACTTATTGGCCTATACCAAGAAAACGCATAGATATGAAGTATATATAGATATGTAAGCATAATGTAGCATGAAAATATTATTTGTACTACAAATATATATTATATATGTCTTAATATATATTTTTATAGATGGTTTTAATTATTATGATAAAATTAATAAAATTTATTAAATTGAAAAATAATTTAATTAATAAATCAAT
>NW_006263670.1:38204-40135 GCF_000469605.1 Apis dorsata | reverse complement strand
ATATATATATATATATTTTGATATGAAATGTTATTTTGTTAACAATCATAATCATAAAAAAACAGTATTTCCACAATTTTTTTTAGGAATAACTATTTTAATACTTGTGCATAAAATTAATATTTATGTTATCATGAAATTTTTAAAATTAATAATTATTATAATACAAAATTTTTATATATATATATGTAAGATTTGAGATAAATTTTAGGGTGGGGCTCAAGTATATGAACCTGAACCAAACACTAAACTAGGAAGATCAGTAACGATCGAATGCTCTAGTTCTTCTACGTGGCACTAGATGGTTGTTGGTAGCGACCTCTTTATTACAATGAAAAAACTATTCATTCCAGCAATGCTAATTTTGACAAAATATTTATTATACAACACAATAAAATAAAATTGCATTTTTAACATTCTCTTATCGCTTACTTCTATTTATCGATCTAACTATCTAATTATTTGATCTAACGGTTCGATAGTTAAGTTTTTTAAGTTTTTCCCCTTACAAATACATTATCAGTTTAATATAAAAACAAACTATTATTTATATTTTTACTATCATTTAAAAATTGTTTTCTTTGTCAATTTGGTTATTTTTTTTATTTTTCGTTAAAATTTTTTTTTCATTTTTTCCCGATATTATTAAAGTTACATACAAATTTTATTATTTCAACAATATTGATTCGTAAAATTTTTTTAATAGTAACTTTAAGTTATTTTTAAATCATATTTTTCAAATGGTAAATAATTTCCTAATTACTAATTTAATAATTTAATTTAATAATTATAATTTAATTAAGTAATTTAATAATTATCATTTGCACATACTATATATGTATATATACAATCCATTGCAATTTTAAACATTAATATATAATAAACATTCGTTCAATGAACTTGTTAAGAATTTGCGTTCAGTAAAAAATATATTTCGAAAAATTTATTTAGCTTTCTATAGTTATCCAAGCAATCGAACGATTCGTCACTTTCATCAACGAGAAAATTTGAGGAAAGTTAGAGATCTACCTATACGATAAATGAAGAAGTTTTTCGACAAATTTTTCTTCTGAAAATATTGCCATAGCTGAAAGTGTGGCTGAGATTTAAAAATGAGAGTTCCACACCATTTACAGCCTCTATAGGCATTGCCAACAATAAAGTCACAACATGATGAATTGTTTAAATAAAGATTTGATTCTGCAAGCTTACACAATACAATCGATAGAAATTTAAATCAGCATACGACACAATTTATTGTTGATTGATTATGACACAATTTATTTGTTGATTGATTGTATATTTGAAAAGGAGAAATAGTTAATAATATTTGTACGAAAACTATTTTCAGCAACGAAGCGATTTTAAAGGAAACAAAATATATTCATCATAAAAATAACAGGTAAAATTGTTGCACTTCGAATGTTACAAACCCTCAATAAGAATCTCCAAGAAAAGCCAATGCATTCGCTAGATATCACTGTTTAGTGCTGTTTAATTGGGCCCGAGAGAGGTGATTGAGTCGAATATCCTTTTGAGAATGAAGACGATTATGCACTTACAGTTAACGGAGAATGCTACCGCGAGATGTTAAGTAACTTTTTGTGGTCAGAATTGAATCGCATTGACTTGGAAGATTTGTGGTTCCAACAAGATGGTGCCGCATGCCATATACAGTCACCCATGAAAGTCTTCGTACACCCTATAAAAAGGCCACTTTTATTAAAATAGACGGTTGTGTGATAAAATTTGTTTCTTAATGTATAAAATAATAATAGTTATAATAATCATAAAATATTTTTTGTTAAGGAAAATCTATATATCGTTACGACGAAGAAATTTCCGTAAATGCATAGAAGATAAATATATAATTATATCAAATCTTTTAATTTTTGATAATAGAAGGAAGAAAATGAAAGGAAAAGAGGAGA
>NW_006263670.1:34923-37963 GCF_000469605.1 Apis dorsata | reverse complement strand
GAGAGAGAGAGAGAGAGAGAGAGAGAGAGAGATTATTTAAAATGTTTTGTGGAAAAAAACAGAAACATATTGCGATTAAAAAAAATCTGTGCGTTCTCAGATATTTGTGATATGATAATTTGGAATTTGTATTTATAAAAATTAAGAAGCATTTGTAAGAAAATAGAACAATTGAAATACGTGGAACAATCACTACAGGTTTGTTTGTATATTAAAATTTGAAGATTGGTAAATGCCTATTTCAAATATTTAAAGATAAATAAATAATAGTATTGGTCTTACATTGGTCTTAATATAGAATTTACGATAAAATTTAATATTGTTTTGTTTTAATAAATATCACCTTCTTATAGCATGTACGAAAAGTTTTACGAGTGACTGCAATTGATAATATGATCGATTAATTCTTATCAAAACTTAGAAATTGATTAATATTAAGAAAAATATATATTAATTAATTTTAAAGATTATGTTGATTTAACGATGTTGAAAAGAAAATATAAATATTAGCACCATTTTCTGTAAAGTGCACAAATTATAAAATCGATTATGATCGAATATTTAATGAAATTGAATCATTAAATTTAGTTATGTGCAAATATATGTATATATACTAAATCGGAAATTTTAAAAGAAAAATGACTTGCTATCTTGTTAAAATAAATATGGCTATTTGACCTCTATATTGATCTTTATCTCTTTTATATTTAAGCATATAAAATACAAAGAGTTGATAGAAAAAAAAAAACTTTATAAATAAATTATAGAAAAAACAATACCACTCACCCACTCATCCACTCTGTCCAAACACACACACATATACAGACAATGTTTTTATATGAAATTATCAGAAATTGATCACATACAATTTTCATTTTTAGATTTTTCATATATGTATCGTGAAACATGCGAATGCATAATACTTTCTAACTATGTTTTTTCTTCTTATACTTCTGTATTTTCATTTAAAAACTGGAATAAGAAAATTTTGACCATTCAATTTGACATTTCTTTTAACTAAGGAAAACATAAAATATGTAAAAAAATAATTTTTTATTATCTGAAAATTATGAATCATCGATTTTTTATTTTTGAAAATCTAATAAATATAACAATGGTGATGTCTCTATTCTCTTGTTCATTCATATTATTTATTTTATTAGTTTAACCAAATAAGAAGAACTGTTATAATTTAATTATAGGATTATATATTGTCTGGATTATATATTTCATAGAATCAATATTAATTCCATTGATTTATATTTAATAAATCTAGGAAATCTATCATAAAAAAAAATAAGAATTTTTCTATAACTCATAAAAAATGGTATATATATATATATATCTTTTAGATAAGAAAGGAGATATAAAAATTTAATATAATATGCTCTTATAAATTTCTAAAAAAAATAAAATATTATCTTTTGTTTTATATATATATATAATAAAAATGTGTGTTTTAATTAGGCTATAAAAATTCAATTTAATATAAATTTTTTTTATATTATAAAATATATGAAAAATAACTTTAATGTAAATAACTTTATTTCTAATTTGTAAATTTATTCCAAAGATTTAATAATAATTTAATAAATCAAATTCTTTTTTGATTTGACCAAATCTGTATACTATATATTCAATATATTTTCTTTATAATTTTGCAATAATCAATTTAAATTATTTTAAACTGAAAATGTTACGCATAGTATCACATAGGGTTGTCGAACATCTCCCAGTTTGCTGTTGCGATCAGTAACTTACTAATAGAGGGATTACAAAATTTAAGATGAAGATTATTCGTTTGAGAAAAATTTATCGTAAATCTTTGAGTTGTGCATTTGTTCGGAATTATATTAATTGTTATTACTGTGATGTAGCATTGATACGGAAAAAATTAAAAGAAAAAGCGAGAGAAAGTATTTTGTCCTGAATTTAGTGAAAGAATTTATCAATAATCTAGCTAGTTAGATCTGTACCCTAGACATCGCGAGAGCAATGGTAACAATAGAGACCAGATTAAAGGATAAATATACACACGTATAGGAAACAAGCAATTGGCGAGAATCACGTTCGACATGCGTCCCTCTGGTGACGAAAACAGGAAAAGCTGCCACAATTAATTTTTACCGACAAATTTTCACTTGCATCCGAAGTTAATAAAACTGTTAAACTATTTGCTTTCAAATTTAAAAAAAGGACAATATATCTGTCTTATAAGCACAAATGGTAGAAAAAAATTTTTTGTAAATTTTAAAGATATACATATTCACAAATATGATTCACAATATTTTATTACGAATATATATTAATTAATAAATATGTACATATATGTAACTTAAATATGTAGT
The DNA here is from genome assembly GCF_000469605.1 of Apis dorsata. Classification (NCBI taxonomy): domain Eukaryota; kingdom Metazoa; phylum Arthropoda; class Insecta; order Hymenoptera; family Apidae; genus Apis; species Apis dorsata. Next base: position 35,615 of record NW_006263670.1, on the reverse strand, counting down.
ATATATTACAGTTAACACATTCGATCATGTTATATAATAGTTGTTTTACAACAAATGGTAGATTTAGTAATATTTTATAATTTCTAATAAATGATATTGAATACTTGGAATATTTATAAAAAATCAAGATATCACAATTTATACGAATCGCAAATCATTGAAATTTGAAGTCAAGCAAAACTTAGATAAATATACATTTTTTAAATAATAATTCTATTATTTATATTTAATATTTATATTTAATTTACGAATAAGAATATAAAATTCATTAAAGGCAACAAGAACAATGAAAACAGGGAGTGTCATCGAATTTATTATTATTAATATTATTGCTAATAATTTTCATGATAATGTTGTAAGAAAAAACTATACATTAATAAAACAAACAAAAGAAAGAGATTAAATTTGATTCAAGATGATATTTTTAATAAAGATCATATTTTGGGAGATATATATTATATTTTACAAGAGGAAAGTAAATTTGATACTTTTAAATCGAATTCAGGTATATGCATAGAATTATATATGAAAAATACTGAGATAATAATTATATTATGAGATAGTATTGAGATAAAAAAACACTATAAAAATAAAAAATTTATATCGCGTGGGATTATATAATCATCGATATTAATAAAAATTTAATATTCATCGACAAACTTTTAAACAAAAGATATTATATTATATATATT
>NW_006263670.1:29467-34712 GCF_000469605.1 Apis dorsata | reverse complement strand
TAATATATTATATATATTATAAATATTGATATATAAAAATTGGTATAATAATTTGGTATATAAGAAAAATTTTAAATAAATTAAAAAGAAAAAAAAATAAAAAATAAAAAAATTAGATATTTTACTATATTTTTACATTTGATAAAATAATCACTTAAAGTATACATTTTGAATCATGAGAAAGAAATGAAGTATCATAGAATAAATAAACTTCATTGACGTAAATATCATGAAAAAATTAGTTAACAATATGTAGATTTATTATTACTATATTTAAAGACGAACCAGTTGCACATTAATATAAAAGCTAATATAAAAAATACTAAATAATAATGCATGCGTTCGAATATTTTTATGGCACATAATTTTTTCTTAAGAATTCTTGGAGAACAATTAGGAAAAAATAAAATAATAATATAAACATAAGTTTCTTTTTTTTCATTTCGATATGGAAAAATAATTAACAAAGTTAAGTTAAAAAATATTTCGAAAATGAATAAAAAGATACTTTTATATTGATATGTTATAAAAATATTTGTTTCAATTTGCTCGTACGACGATAAAATTTTAATGATAAAATTAATAAAATTAGGAAATTAAGAAAAGAAAGAAACAGTAAATATGTTAAAATACATATATTAAAATTGATACACATGTTAAAAAAAATAATGCGAATAGTATTTATTAAAAAAGCTTTTAATATTTAAAATTATATCTATTTATAATTGGAATAATTATTACAGAAAAAATGTTCAATTGAAACGATTAGAGAAATAAAAGATTTACACATAAATATCAATTGTTTCAAAAATCTTAAACTTGAATAATAAATAAATTTTAAAGTTTTTTTTTCTATAATTTATTGTAATAATAAAAATAAGAAAAAAAATATTATTCGAAAATCATCTACGTTTCAAGATAAAATTTATTATATCGTAATTATAATCGTAATAATGAATCATAATATAAAAATACTTCACTATGATCATTTTCAGCTTTCTAGTTTAAGTATAAAATATTTTAAAATGTATGATGAAATTGATGAAAATCAATGAACAATCATTTCATTTGCAATATTATTTTCTTTTTCTTTTTCGATATTATATTTAATATGTTTCGTTATCACGAAAAAAAAAAATTGTATTATGGTAGTAAAATTTTATTCTCCTTTCAACACGAAATATCGTAATTTGATCAAAATTATATTGAAATCTAAAATAGAAGAATCAAAAATATAAAACTAAATACCAAAATTAATTTTAATCATGTTTAATGATAAAATCTAGTTTTATTTTAGATATTTTTTCCATAATACAATACTAAATGTACAAATCATTGTACATTTGCATTCAGATTCAGATTATTTAAGTTAGCCATTGTGCATAACATATTCTTTGATATAAGAATAGAAAATCATTTTTACTAAGAATAAGAGACTACTATTTGTTCGAATGATAATATTTTCCTAAATATTATAGAGATACATATATTTTCTCATCTTTTTGGTTAAAATGAAATCTTTTTAGATTTATATTGTGCGATTCCCATGAAATATATTTATCATTTCATATAGTAATAATTTCATACTGTAATAAAAAGACATTCTTATGTAATAAAAAAACATTTCTTATATTTACGCAATTCTTCTTTATCTTTGTATATATAATTTAATAGTGATATTTGTTTTTAAACGCGCGCGCGCAAAAAAAAAGGAAGAAAGAAAAAAATACTTATATATACATATAGAAAGAAAATGATGCGGAAAAAACAAACAAAATAAAAAGAAAGATAAAAAATAAACGCGAAAAATAGCTTACCCTTGCTCCGAGAAAGCGGGCCTCCAATAACTCCTGCTTCCTTGGATCCAGGGTGGCCTGAAAGTGCTCCATCTTGACGCCAGCGCCTGAAAAAAATGATTATTACGTTACATCGATAAAATTGTATTGATGTTTAAATAGAATATTGGTAATAAACATATGTTGCGTCAAAAAAATTTAGGTTTGAAATAATGTCAAAAATGAACATAAATACGTTAGAGAAAAATTTTACATCGATTAACATTAAAATTGAATTTATTTTTTTTAAACGTATTTATGTGTATTTAATTATATATTATAAAATCAAAAAACACAAATTTAAGAAAATGTATTATCATATTTTTATTCCATTATATTTTTATTTGATTTATAGTAGATAATCATAGAAATTTTTTTAAAATCAGGAACTATTCAGAAAAATACAATATTAGAAATTATTTCGTTCTTTTTTTATTTCCAAACAATTAAAAATATCTAAAAAATATTTTATGTCTGATTCAAGAGATATAAATTCATATTAAGAAAGCGACTAGTAAGTTTTCGAACAATTAAAAAAATATTATATAATAATAAAATATAAAAACAAACAACATAAAAAAAAGTTTCGAAAAACTTATAAAAATAGATAATAATACATATTATAATGATTATATGTCTCTCCAAAAATATAAATATAAAATTATATAAAAGATAAATTAAATTTTTTACAAATTATTAGAAATATGAAGATTCGAATGAGTTTTTTTTATTATCAATTCTTTTCCTGCCGAATAAAAGATATAAAACTTTTAACAAAGTTAAAAAAGTTAAAAGATATTCAAATCTGAAATCTTTACAAGCAAACAGAATTTTTAAAAAATAAAAAAAAAATTATGGGAACAACATATAATTACATTTTTAAATATATGAAATTTCAATTTTATATTATTTCGATTAGACAAATTTCATGAAAATATAAAATAACATAAGAGATTAATAAATTTTTAAGAGATTAATAATATTTTATCACGTATAAATCTTTCGAAAATATAGCCAATATATCGATTCAAATATGAATCCCTTATATATATATCATTGATAATGATAAAATGTGATCGATTAAATATGAAAAAACAATTCAAGTTAACCATTAAATATTATAATGTGTATAAATTATAACATTTGCATAGAATATTTTATATTATTGGAAAAATTTATTCGGATTTTCTTGGATTTTCTTATGTTTGCAATATCATCATAAAGTTATTTTTAACTCAAAAGTCCAAACAGGAATAAACATTTTAATAGAGAGCTTTTCCATATGAATCTAATCTATCGTTTTTTAAACTTTAAATACGTTTTATTCATAACTGGCTATTTAATTATAATTACATTATTAATTATAATTACAATTACGATTGTTCTACCATCAATATATTGTTAATATATTATGTCCCAAAGAGGATTTTAACATCCTGATTTTCTAAAATGATCTCTTCGAATTCTTTTTTTAATAAATATACATACATAGATGTATATATTATATATAATATAAATATTATTTTCAAATAATTGTATTAGTTTATTTGAACGAAAAAATATTTTTTTTCCATTTAATTAAAATAATTTATTATTATTATTACAATATTTATTATTTTATTTTATACTTAAATATATATTTATTTATTTTTATTAGAAAAACAAATATCTTTTTTTATAATTTTTTANTTTTTTAAATAATCAAAAATTTGGAAATAATTTATTTCTGAAATAAGATTTTTGTTAGTAAACATTTTTATTTACAAATAATATTATTTATATATATTAAAATGATTTTAATTTGTATATCAATAGAATAGTAATTTATCTTATATTAAAAAATGATAAAAAAATTGTATTATATTATAAATATAAAATTTGATAAATATTAAAGTTATTATAGATATAAAATAATAGATTAAACTAATTTTTATCCATGATTTATGATTTATGATTTTTTTTCACGATAAGATATTGTTACTTTTAGAAAAGAATAAAAGCATCGAAAGAAAAGAGGAAAAAAGGAAGAAAGAAAAAAAAGAAAGAAGAAAGGAAAAAGAAAAGGAAGAGAGAAAAAAAAAAGAACGAAAAAATAAATAAAGGAAAGAAGAAACGAAGAAAAGTATTTTATTAAAAATATCAAATTAACCTATTCTTAAAATTAAACATGATTTCAACAATTATATGTTCAAATCGTTATATTTATTCTCCATTTTACTATCTATAGTCCTACATTCTATAGTACGATTCTTTTTCGCAAATTCATCGGTATACATTACATTTTAAACATAGGGATATATATATATTTCTTTTAGGTAATACGGTAATTTTCATTTATATTGATTCTTTATTATATTTAAATATAACATAATAGTTCAAATATGTTTGTATATATTTTGTATTTAATAAATAAATTACTGCACAATGCTACGACAAACGAATACATTATACAAAATCTATGTTAATAATTTTAAAATAATTTTTTAGAAAATTCTGAATGTTTATTCATATATATACACATACATACATTGTCATTACGAACTCACGAATACATACTGATATTCAATATTTTTTCATATATATATATATATATATATATTTCTATATATATATTCGAAAATATCAATACAACTTATATTTATGTGTATAAAATTGTAATGTACAAACTTTCAAATAATAAATAATATTTTAATTGTTATTAAATTTTTTAATTAATTTAATTAAATTAGAAAAAGATAAAATTTTCTCATAAAGAGAAAATTTTCAAAATCATATACAAGTTTAATAAATATTCATGAATAAAAAAACTTTTTCTTTTTATTAAATCATTTCTTTTTAATGAATTGTAATCTTGTCCTCGTATGTGTTCTACTTTGTTTATTACTGTGTTTTTTTTTTTAAATAATAATATATAATTTAATTTTGAATTCATAAAAAATTTTGACTGAGACCTTTAACATTATATCTCAGTTAATCAAGTTTGTACAGAATATTTTTAATAACTTAATTTTAACTTTAATTTTATCATGCTAAAAATAAAAATAATATTAATCGAAACTAAATAAAATAAGCTAAACAAGTTTTGACTAATTTTAACGAGCAAAAGATTATATAATTGTAATTCTTATTTATAAAAATTTATAGTTAAATATCAATTATAATCATAAATATATATTTTTAGTTTGATTAATATACATTATAAATATAAACAAATCATGATATTAAATTTAATTAATTCTAATTTTCAATGTTTCTATACCTATATAATTTTATAACGTTAAATTAAATTAAAATATTAGGTACTTGATGTATTTGTAAAAAATATATATACAAGAATTAAAATAAGATGTTTTGTATATTAGAGGTTAATAGTTTATATATATATATGACATTATTTTATATATATTAAT
>NW_006263670.1:16604-29318 GCF_000469605.1 Apis dorsata | reverse complement strand
TTAATTTTCTATTACATTTCATATATATATATATTTATATATAATATAAAGAAAATAAATATAGTTTATACTATATCTTATTTTATCTATGATACTATTTAAAAAATATGAATTATAAAAATTTATTCGTTGTATCTTATTTGATTATCAAAAGTAATATTTTATAAAAATAATATTAATTGTTAAAATTATAATATTCTTGTTATGATTAATATTTATAATACAATTTAATTATATTTTATATATAATTTTTATCTTTAAAATTTATTTTTAACTATATAACAGTAAAATTATTAATCATGTTTCTTTAATATTTTCTTATTAATTAATTTAAATAAAATAATGTTTATTTCTTACATTTTTTGATTTTAATAGCTTACAAATAAGCTTACATGCAATGTATTAATCTTATTTAAATAGAATAATATAGATATATGATATATAAGATTTATAAAACTTACCACCACCAGAATTCCAACAATTATCAGTCATCCCTGTTTATCCATCTGTAAAGTTTGGCACTACATTATTACACTGACATCTAATTTTCCTTATCATATCACATCACAAATATATTTGTCAAATACATGCACTCTCGATGCACTTTTGTCAGCTCTTTGCCACTGGTAAATAAACTCCTAACTTTGTTGAATCTTATTACACCAATGAGAGCACAACACTCTTTAAATATAGCATTAAATATGTTTAAATAATTTTAATCATTTTAATCATATTTATAATATTATATAAATGATTTATTTTTATGACATGTACTAACAATAACTATTTTATATAAAATTCTAAAGAAAATATTAAGAATTATTAAATTTAATATTTTTTATTTATTTTATTTTATTTGTTCTAACATTTTTAAAAACGTATTTTTAAAAAGAGAATATATTTTCAATATAGATATATGAGGTATTCTTATTTTTTCCATATTTAAATCTAATATTATTTATTTTCTTAAGATCACAATATACTATTTATTTTATTGAAAAAAGTAAAATTAGTAGAAGATAAATTAATACGTTGATGAAATATATATATATATATATATATATATATTTAATGTCATTTAAAAAATTTTAAATACTACAATGAAAATTTAATAATAATAATAATAATTCAAAAATAAATATTTTAAAATAAAATAATTTTCTGATTTTAATATTAATAAATATTCCATATAAATTTAATATAAAAGTTTAGTGTAAACATATGTACCTGCATGAAATAATACTATATCTTCCCAAAATATTAAAATTACGATTTAAATATAATCTTTTTTTTTTTAAATAAAGAGATTCATATTTCTTTTCTTTCTTTACAATGATAAATTTCTTCCTAAAATCTATTTTACTTAATAATAGTATGTATTTAGAAAAATGACTGCCATATTAACCCAAAGGATATGGAGACAAACAAGAACACATCTGAAAGAGGGATGATTGGTCAAACGGTGTAATAAAGTATAAAATAATTGGTCGAAATTTACTTCTAATTGTATTTTACAATAATTGCGATTCATATAAATAGAAAAACTTATTAAATATTAAAGAGAGGTTATGAAACCTTGTAAATAGATGAAATCATACAGAAAAATCAGAACAATATTATGGAATAGATATTATTCATTCGAATTAAACAGACATTCAATCATTCGAAACAGGATGTTCTACCTGTTGTATTTGTAGTGAAATGTTGTTTCATAAACAATTAAAAATAATTAATTTAAAACTTGAAACGAAGTATAAAGTATATCTGGTTTTTGTTACTTTATGAGATCTACAAATCATCCCTGTTTTTTTTCAATGGCACTTTAAAAATATTCGTTAATTTCGATTTTAATATTATCATATGTATATATATATGTATATATAATCGATAAGATTTTTTATTATATAAAGATCATAAAATATTATTTCATCGGTAAAAAAATTTCGAAGGAATAACTACTTGGAAACTCGTCTTGACATCATGACGATTGTTACGAAAGCACAGAAACGATCGTGATTCTTGATTATGAACAACCAAATGTACAACAGAGGGTTCCTGCATTGTCTGTATTACACCGTTTCCTCTCTTCTCTCCTCTACCTTCTCCGCTTCTTTGCCATCTCCCCCCTTCCATCTATCCATCATTCTTTGCATCACTACTTCCTCAGATAATTCTATCTTTTTTATATTGACCAACAAGGTTAAATGCTCATCAATGTGAAACTGTATATGCGACGTGTTCATGAATTTTAGTGGTCAGTTAACAAATGCCCTGTTTCTTTAACATACCTTGTAAAACATAATAAAATACCGTTTCTTCCTCCTAGTTTCTGTCTTTCTTTTTTATTCTACTCAAACTATTTCTTTCTTTTTCAAGGCATAGCGCACTTTGCTTATCGAAAGAAAGGGGAAAATTCATCTGGAAAATGGCTGCCACCAGCCAGTTACCGATTTATCCCTTTCTTGCATAGCTAGTTTTAACGTGAATAGTAACAAGTAAGCAAACATAAACTTCGCTAATACTTTTTATACGGAACACAACAGATCGTTGTTATGATCGAAACACCAATTACTCGATAACACAAATGTATATTTTAGACGCCGGCACATACACGTAATAATCGCACTTGCTACTCCGAGAGAGTATACGTACTAGATTTTTCCTCTAGAAATCTTACGACAAGATTTTCTTTTGTCACCTACACATACGGAATTATCGTTGCACTTATAAACATTGCGGTTTATCACAAAAAAATCACTGTACGATAACCGAATAATGATTATCAGCGTCTTAAAATCAATCTAATTTTCTTTTGCACGTATTTCAACGACAGTGACGTCGCTTCACCATAGCACTCGCATGAGTTTCTCCGTCTCGCTCGCATCAATAGTCTCTTTCGCCACCTTACGACTTCGGGTATTATCGGTGAACTACGATGTTTATTCGGCACATCGGCTGACCAGTCACTGTTCACACTGAGATCGTCTCTGCTCTCTTCGTTTACCTATTACATTGCTACTTTTGGATAGTAGATACACTGTTGCCACTAACTAGTCTTCTGATTAATGAGAAATATATATATATATATGCATATATGTAAATCAATTATTCTGAACAATAATAATTTATTATTCTTAAAATTTATTATCACGTTTTTAAAAAAAAAAATAAATAATTTTCTTTGATAACTAATAGATGAAAAAAGAAAAATGAAAAATATTAAATTTTTTTTTATAAAATTTATATTGTGAGTATTAATCTAATTAGATATACGCAATACAATGCCTGTGCACGTGCTAACGTATTATTTGCATACGAGTATGTATATGTACATACATATGTATATGTATTTATGTATATCATGTTATAAAATGAAATTATTTAATTATGTTATGTATATATATATATATGTACATGTACATAATATATATATAAGTTTATTCTTATTTCAAATTATCATTTATATTCTAATCTTATAATATTATCGCATTCGAACAAAATAATATTATTTAAATAAATATTTTGATATTAAGAATTTCATCGATTGATTATTTGAATTGTATAAATTTAATTATATCTTAATATAATAGAGTTTTATTCATATTTATTTCATTATTATTAGAAATGAAATGAAAGAAAGTATCAACATTTTAATTAAAAATTTTATGTTAGCAATAATCATAAAATGATCATAATTTGAAAAAATATACGAAAAAATTCAATAATGAATATTTAATTTAAAATTACTTGGAATATAAATATATAAAACATGTTGTTATTTTGTGCAAATTAATGTTAAAAATATAAAACACAATTAAGCATATTATAATTCTAATAGATATTAAATTGTTATCCAATATTAAAAGTAAATATTCTTACATTTTATGAATAACTTTTCGTTTCATTTTAATTATTAATTAAACAAGATTTTTAAATTTTATATAATAATTCTTTATTAAATTTAGTGTATTTATTTTCAAAACTTTTATTTTCTTAGATAGTTACTCATACATATTTATACCTATTTAAAATTGTTTTTATCTAAATTTTATTATGTAATGATAGCATTTATTAAATAAAATTAATTTGAATTATATATTATAAAATTGAGTTATATATTAATAGTATAAAAAAATAAAAAATAATGTATCAATATAATATAGTTATATCATCAAGTTGATTTTATATTAATAAATAAAATATTTTTAAATAATGTTCAGCAAATTAATAAAATAAAATAAAAGAAATTATATATTAAGAAAAGTTGTAATAAATACTATTGTAAATTTAAGTCTGATAGATAATTTATTATCTATCTAATAGATCTATATTATCTGATAGATAATTTATAATAATTATAAACATTAGTCGTATCGATATTAATTTTAATATTCGTGATCTGCCGTTTATTAATTATTATTTTATTATTTATAATTTTTAATAACAATATGCATGCATAACTATTTATCGCAAGTTTAAATAATATCTTGCATTATATTTCGTCGAAAATATTTCGTAATGGAATATAATAAATTTTATAAAATAAAATAAATTTAATCACACATTCCATTTAAGTTAAATAGAATATGCTTTTTATTCGAAATATAAATTTAAAGACATATTGAAACTTGAAATGGAAGATTTATCAATTTATCAATTTATATTATTGAAGAATCTTACATATTATTTTTTTAATTTTGAACAAGTTTAATTAATAGTAAACAAATCTAACTCGATTTTTAAAAAGAATTATTTTTAATTACTAATAATTTTGTTATTATTTTATAAAAATTAAAATTATGAATATTTCGCGAATAATTCATTTTATTATTTCTTCGAAATATTTTGTAATATAATATGGTTAACTAAATTTATTTAAAATTTTTAAGATATGTAAAATACGAAAAATTACTATGTGCAAAAATTATACGAAACGAAAAAATATATTTTATAATAAATATTTTTTAAATTTGAATGTCAAAATTAATTATATTTATATATTATATAATATTTTTACGTGCAAAATTTATATAAATATATCAATTATTATTTTAATATATAATAATAAATATATACATATTTAATAATTTGAATAATTTTACCTTAATATCATTATCTTTCATGGTCATCATTCAGTATTAAAGATATTATTATTAATCTTTATGTGTTTTCTCTTTATTATAAAGAGAAAAGTTATAATGTAATATATCGAAGAAATAGATATTTTTTTTTAATTTCTAGCGAATAGATTGATAATACAATAAAAATTTGATAAGCTTTTAAAAAAAAATATTTTCTGAAAAATATTCTGAACAAAATCTGCGCTATCTTAATAAACTTGCTATCTTGTTCAATTTGTTACATCATTATAAGAAAATAAATTTCAATTACAACAAATATAAACGTATTATAAAATTATGACCAATATATTATAAGAAAATTTGTATGTATTTATATTCTATTACAAATAAAAATACAAATATATAAATATATAAATACAAATAAATAATTACAAATATTTGGTTTTGAAGCGAATTTTTGAAAAAACAAAGAAATATGTAATAATAAATATAAATATTAATATTAATAGCAAAAATTAATAGTTTTGAAATTAAAAGAATAATATAATATTAAATAAAAAAATAATGTTATTTTATCTTTAAAATAGTTTTACTTATGAAGAAAATATGTATATTATTTATATATTAGGTATATATGCATATTACATACATACATGTTATATAAAAATCTTTCAAAGTATGTGATTCGAATAAATCACTTTGTATTATATGTTGCTTTTCAATAACGTGAAATTGAGTAATAAATTTGCAACAGTTTTATTTTATATTAACGAGTCAATCTTATCAAATTAAATCTTAATATTTGAAAAACTTCCATTAGTTTCACTATTTAATCACTTGTTTGTATTTTGCATATTTTTTGCACAAAATTTGCGTAAATAATATGTGATACGAATACATTTTACCATTTCTTATCATTATGTACAACAAAATAACAATTCGATTGTAATATATATATATATTTATAAATTTATATAACACATAAAAATTTTTTAATCATTTTTGTGCTTCATTTATCTATATAAGAATATTTTCATACACTTTGAGATAGATACATGTACAGATTATTTTAAGAGATTTACATTAATTATTGATCTTATTCAAACATATAAAAGAAATAAAAAGAAAATCTATATAAATTCAAGCTTGAAAATTTTTTATTAGATATTATAAAATATTATACATAATTCATTGACATTTAAGAAAAATTTTACATTAAACTCATAGAATTGCTAGAATTTGATAATCATTATTAATTATTACTCGCACATCTTTACGAATCGTTAAATTTAATGTATAATAATCTAATTTTGTTCTAATCTAGTTTTGTTTTTCACAATAATGTCAAATTCTATTTGTTAAATTAATCATTTTTTTTTTACATAAATAAATATATATTATAATACGATTATAAATATATTTTGAATACGTTATTAAAATTTCTATCAACTACTTATTATAAATATATTATAGATTAGATTATGATTTTATAGAAAAATGTCGCGAAGCAAAAAAATATATTTAAATTTAGTGATAATAATCTATAAGAAAACAAAATTCGATCATTACAATCAGTTCAATGTTGTAAAAATTTATTTCTATAAAAAATTTGTTGTAGCGTTGACTATGTTTATTATCTACAATATGAGTGATCAATAATAATTTCTGTTTGACTTGATATGAAATATAAAAAAATTTAATTTAAAAAAAATTACAAAACAAGATATTATTATTTATCATATTTAAATGATAAAAATATTAATAAAAGATATTATAAAATGTTAATAAAAATATTAGTAAAAGATATTAATAAAAGAATAATAAAAGATATTCGAAATTTAAAAACTTTATAGATAATAAATAATAAGAAATTATATCATATCTTTTTCCAAAAATAAGTTTCGCGTATATGTATATGTATTTATATGTGAATTTTTATTTAAAAATTATTTTAAATCAAATGAAACATTAATGCATTTTTCAATATCAGATATTTGATTTTTACATAATAATTTCGTACAATACATAATTTAGCAATTATTAGAATAAATATTACAAATTAATAAATTTTATTATGTATGTATACACAAGCATACGTACATATACATTCTCTCTCCCATTTGTTCTAATATTTATACAATTATAGATTATTTTGAATTAGTATCAAATAATGTATGTATAGCCCCTTCTTACTTTTTTTAAAATTAAAGTTAATAATGATTTAAATATAACAAATTTAAATATATATATAAGATAACTAAACAAAATAATAAATTTATGGCACATATAATACACTGAAATTAAATGTAAATATAAATCTTATATTAAAAACGAAATACACATTATCACATATTGAAAACCCTGTTTTATAAATAAATAATAAAATTAACAAAATTCTTTTACTTTATATATATACTTATAAATATCTATATACAAACAAAACATTATTTATAATTTGAGCAAAATATAACAAAATTTGTTATATTATGTATACAATACGTAATACGTACATACATACATACATACACACGTACATAAATATATATAATGACTAGTACAATACAGTTTTATAAAAACAAATACATATATATGTGTATGTGTGTGTGTAAAAAATTTTTTTTATAATAATAAATATTTTTCATATTATAAATTATAAGTTTGTATAGTGTGTGTATATATATATATATATATATATATATATATATATGAATAAAAATATTTACTTATAATTTATTAATAAATATTAATTCATTATATTATATTTTTTTAAAAAAATCTAATAATTATGTATATTTCATAATTACTGATTTATCTATTATTCGAAATAAAATCCATTTAAATAAAATACATTTTATAACTATTATTATTTTATTTGAATTTTTTCCAATTTCTTTGATAAAATTTTTTTATCGTGCAATACATATTTTTGTAACTATGAAAAGTTCATTAACAATTAATACATTATCACTTTTATAGTGTGTTATAATATAAACATAAGAATAATTATTTCATATATTTCTATTTTATTTAAATATTTTCATATATTGTTATTAATTGCATTAATCACATATTAAGATTTATTATATATATATTATATATTTAATGTAATGTAAATAATTATTTTCATATATCTCATATATAAGTGATGCAAATATAAGAAAATATATTATAAATAAAAATTTACTTTTTGAAATTTTGAAATTATAAAAATCATTAAATAGTTCAAACATTTCTTTATATGTATATATATATATATACACACATACACACATAAAAAAAAATTATAATAATATTTTTATTTTGAATATCTTGATTTTTCCAATATTATAACGCAGTATATTATGTTATATTATATATTATATACCTTCTTATAATTTGATAATATATCGTTATAATTTGATATAATAATAATGAAAGAATCAAGATATTCAAGATAAAATTATTATTGTAATTTGTTTTTTCTTAGTATATAAAATAGTATATACTATTTTATAATATATAATGTAAAATCAAAGTTTATATTTTTGATAGTTACGTTTAATTACGTTAATAAGTCATAACGATTTATATCATGGACTAATTAATTCTTTTATGGTATTTATATAAAAAATACTATAAATGAATAAAAGCACGTAAATGTTACAATGGGCTTCATGTACAAAACATATTATTTTATATTAAACATATATTTTATATTACTGAAATAATACTGCATTATTATAAATAAATAAAATGTTTTAATTAAACATTTAAATATTTTTTACTATATACATACAAAATATAATATTTTTTGTCGTATACATATGAAATAGATTTAATTATATTATCAATAAAAAATATTTTATACTATATAAATAAACATAAATATTGTTGCATAATAACTTATATTTGTTTAATAAGATCATTATCCTTTTCGATTAGAAAGATCAGTAATTATGAAAAGAAAATAATTATTAATTAAATAATAGAACAAAATATTAATATTTTATATTAATATACTTTATATTATCTTTCATCACATTTGACGCATTGATATATTTTAGTATTCAAAATTTTGTTATAAGAACAATTTTTTTATACTATTTGTTGTTTTTATAATTTATTATTGAACTATTTTTCAAAAGTAACTAAATTTTTTGTTTTACATACCTGTTATTTATGTGTTGTACGAATATGTATAGTAAATATACTATCACTTTTACAGGATCCAGAAAAAATGAGGGTCGAGGCAGCAGCAATCGAATGTACGAAATTCAAGTTTTTTGGCTAGGTAACTGTGACCTAAGCAACTGCCTTTCCGCTAAGGCACCCTCGATATTTCTTCGTATTTCTTCTGTTTATTGGATACGAATGTTCAAATTTCAGATTTTTACATATAGGGATCATCCCGAAGTAACGAATATTGCTGATATTCATGAAAAATAATTTAATATTAAAATGTTTATGTTAATTTTCTTTTAATATTTAAAAAAAAAATATTGGATATTTTTAACGTCAATCATCCATATTGTGAAGGCAAAAATCATTATTAATTGGTCCAATATCTTGGGTCCAATATCGTCGATAGATAAAAAAAAAAAAAAAAAATGATACTAACTGACGAATCTTATAATTTTGAATTACTAATTTTTAATTGAATGATAAGATTTGAAAATAATCTTTTTCTACAAATTATATACGAAAAATTATTTATATTAAATTTTTTTAATGTTAGATGAATATATATTGTCGTGAATATTGATGTACATGAACTATATACGAAAGCATAAAATATGAATCAATCAATTTTTATTTACTTTTATGCAAATTAAAAAAAAAATTATTATATTCGATATCGTGTATATAAAATGTTTTATTATAAAAAAATAATAATTGTATTTTATATTTAATTTAGATTATAGATAGAAAATGTCATATAAAATCTAATAAATTATTTTTCATTGATTTCGATATGTTTTCATATCTTAAAAAAATTTTTATCTTTGAACTATTAATTATTATTTTATATATATCAACATTACAATGAGCCATTAAAGATTAAGAAATTGATATCTTATAGAAATAATTTTATATCTATACAAAGGTATATTGAATTACAAAAAAGAGGAGTACCTAAATATCATAATATTTATACACATAATTATTATTTGTTTGTATAGAGATAATTGGCGTTAAAAAAAAAAATATCCAATACTTTTGTGAATTATTATATATTAAAATTTCATCAAAATTGGTACTAATCACTTCGGGATTTTTTCCCCTTAGATTTAAAAAAAAATTTAGTTTTATAGTTATTCTAAAAAATAATTGGAATTGATGTAAGTCTTTGTATTAATTCGCAATCATTCCTCTAAACCTGTATTGTTAGTAGTCATATTAATTTCGTCATCTTCCACAGCGGTTTTGTTAACCATATTTGAAAGCGTTTGATGTATAGTCGAAGTTTGATTGTCCGTGGCCTTTCCTTCCTCTACAGGTTGAACTGTTGTTAATGTACTCCACCAATTAGAAAAAGCTCCTTTAGCTTGTGATAATGCACCACCTAACAAATAATAAAACAAATAATAAAACTTTTTACTTTTTTTTTATTTTTAAATTTTATTAATTTATAAAAATATTAAGAAAAATTGTTTTAAATATAATTAATTATTGAAAGAAATAAAGAAAATGATAAAAAAGAAAATTTTTTCGATGTTATTGTCCACAAAAGTTCTTTTTTTTATTTTATTTTATTTTATAGAAATTCTATGTCTTTTTCTTAAAATTCTTTAAAAAAATTTCTTAAAATTTCTTATAATTCTGACAAATATAATAAAAAATTCTACTTCAATTGCTTAAACTGATGTTTTTTAAAATAGTGTATAATACATAAATTCAATTGATATTTCACCCAAATGTAAATATATTTTTTCTTATTCCCTTTATTTATGCATTAATCTCATTATGGACTTTTACATATCATATAATTATTTTTTTAAAACAATAGTCACTTTACACACGCACGCGCACAAACATTTTTTTTCTCTCCTGTTATCATGTGCATTCCGGAGAGGACTTTTTATAACTGTCTGAAAATATTCTGTATAATTTTCTTATTTATGCAATCCATTTTATATGCATTTTATATATATCATGTACATTACATAAATAATTGAAGCTTTGAAATTTCGGAATATCGTTTATTCCCAATAAATGTAAAAAATACATATTTTGAAATTTAATTATGCGTATCTAAATAACATATGTATATAAATATTAAACTTACCAACTGCTTTTCCAGTTGTCGCAACCGCTCGTCCAGTCGATGCCATTGCTTGATTCAATTTTCTACCACTTTCTGTGTTTTGCATTGTACTAGAAGGAATGTGTTTCTTTTTTTTTTTACACATTCATTCTCTATTTTTTTATTATCGAGATTATTAAATACTTACTGCGATAATCGTAATTTCATATCTTGAACAGATAGTTGTCCAGCAAATGGATGACCTGGTTCTATATTACTAATTTCTGGTTTATTAGAACTATTCCATATCTTATAATTATTCGTTAAACGCCAAGCAGCTATAAATGCAGAATTATAATGATCAGATTGCCTACTATCTTGTTGCATCGATGTTCTTAACATGCTCAATAAGTAAACCCGAAATTGAGTTCTAATCCATTCATCTCCACCTTCCCATCCTACACCATCCAAAAAAATATCTTTGCGTGGCTCCGAGACATGCCTTACTATATAATCAGCAAATCTTAGATCTTCAGTTGTAAGATGCAATTGTCTTCTTAATTCTGGGTCACTTGTTTCTATTCGCGTATTTTCAACCTTTTTATAAAACAACTTATCATTAGTATAATATTTCTTGTTCAAATATTTTTATTTCATTTTTTTTTTATTCTATTTGAATCTTACCTCTATTAATACATCAATAAGTTGTTTTTTCTGTTTAAATAAAACATTCGTTGCACCTACTATGTATCCTCTAACATTAATATCTGCCAAAAGATCCAGATATGGTAAAGATAAGTATGGTAAACATAAATATCCCTTAAAAATATAAGTGATTAATTAATAATTTAATATACATTATACATTGATAATATTATTAATTTTCATACCTTTGTAAATATATTTAAAGGTAAACCACATAATTCAGGATTTATATGTGCAATTTGGGTAATATTATTTGTTAAACGTGCATCAGAAAGTGCGTCGTTACTTGTATCACGTGGTAATGTATTATCAGTATCTGTTGTACTTAATGTAATCGTATGTATACTTTGCACTCTATGCATATTATCATTCGATTTTGAAGAATATACAGGATTATTTTCTTCCACATTGGTACATTCTTGTGCTGAATTAACTTCAATGACTTTCATATTTAAATTTTCATTTTCATTATTATTCTTTTGTACTGTTACATTTTTTAATTCATCCATGCATTTACCTTCCATAGTTTCAATAGCTTTATTATCATTTATACATAATGAATTTCTATCAGAATTACCATTAATATGTACCGTTACTCTATCAGATATACCATCTTTGATACAATTTGTAGAAGATAAATTATTATCGATAGTATTTACCGATATCTCTTCTTCATCAAATGTAGGAATAGGAGACATAGGTCTA
>NW_006263670.1:15263-16310 GCF_000469605.1 Apis dorsata | reverse complement strand
AAAAAAAAAAAAAAAAAAAAAAAAAAGAAAAAAAGAAAGAAAAAAAAAAATAAAGTATAAGTGATAAAAATAATATAATTATAAAAAATATATTTTTTTAAAATATATAATACCTAACACAAGCAGCTTGTTGCAAACCATGTTCTATCATACCAGGATACAATGAAAGTAATGTTAATATTGCAGCGCATAATGGTTGAACAGGTGATTGATAAAAAACTATTCTTTTTTCTAACAAAAGTAGTTTAAACAATAAAAGAACTTTGTGACGAAATTGTAATATGAAATCTCTTGCAGACAATCCTATAAACATTAAATTCTTTTATATAAAAAATATTTATTCAAACTATTTTCATTCACATTAAAAATGCAATAATTCATAATTACCAACAAATATTTGCGGTGGTATTTGACTCTCACAACTCATACAAGAATTGAGATGATGATAAGTATCTTCTAATAATGACACTTTACTAAAGTCACCTTCTTCAAAGTATGCATGCGTTATCAAAGCCATTTTTACTTGAATATGACCATATAATGGTAAGGTACTTAAAACACAAACAGACTTTTGAACCGTACCTCTTGTTATGTCGGATGTACGATTTTTTAATTTCTGAAAATAAATAAATATTCTCCATTTATTCAGAATAAATACTTAAATAATATATTTTTCATAAAATTATGATTATAAAAGATGAATTTTTAATTTGCATAATTTCCAAGAAAAAAAAACTTTTTTTACAAATAAGGGATACAAATGTTTTATCATAAAATATATTTTTTCATAAAACTTATGATCAAATTTAGAAATTATTATTTCGAGATATAAAAGTTATTATTTTATCGCAGACAATCAATTTGTTTCACTTCAAAAATTATAATATACGTATAGGATTATATTCCGTTTCTTCCTTCAATTTTTTAACATAGAAAAAAAATTATTTCTCGTATAAAAATGTATTCATTTTTCAAATGTAAGTAAAATTTGTTCTCAAAATAAAATCTTTATAAATATCTTATACAATTAATTTTGATATTTGATTA
>NW_006263670.1:13842-15250 GCF_000469605.1 Apis dorsata | reverse complement strand
ATTAAAAAAAAATGAAACACATTTTTCTAAAATTAAAAAAAAAAAAAAAAAAGAAAAATGTTCATAAAATTTGGAATATATTTTTAAATATATTTGATAGTTATCATTTTATTATATAATTTATCTTTTTTCCTTCTCGAATATCTTATCAAATAAATCATTAGATATAATATTAAAATTAAATTTGAAAAATATTAATTAAAATTATATATATTTATGGATGAAGCATAATTGATGTTATTACAATAATAAAATTTAATCTTATTTAATAGTAGTCTCTTTTTACTATTTAATAGTAATTATTATAATTTATTATAATAATTATTACTATTCATTTTTGTACTTATATTTATTACTTAACAAAATTAATTTGAAATTTAATTTCATTAAAAATATCTAATATTAATAATATCATTAAACAAAATTAATATATATAAAAATCAGATATTTTTTGAAAATTTCAATATATTTTATAATACGATATAATGTTATTTATGTATTATATATTATATATTTATATAATAAATATAATATGACATAATAATCTATGATTTATAAAAATCAAATCTTTAACGATAACATTAGATTCATCTTATTAAAAATTTTATAAGCGTCATTAACCTATTGAATTTGAATAATTAAGAAAACAATTAACAATGTTTTTTTTATGTCTTATGTTTACAAAATAAATTACAATACTTTATTAAACGATGAAAATAAAATTTTTAATATTGAAATAAAATTTTAATTACCTCAACAGGAATTTGTCTAAAGCATGAAATGCCATATATCGTACATTTTGGATTATTCAGACTGGGCAAATGAAAATAAACTGTATCTTCATCATAATTATGGGATCCATCTGGCAGAGCAAGAGTTGGTAAATATTTCCATCCTAATGGACATTCGTTTGGAGCTCCAGGTACCAAAGGAGGAAACGAGTACTCTACCTAATATCAATATAAAAATATTTAACATTTATAATAAATATACATAACATAAATATTACAAATAAAATACATTATATATTTAATTTTGAAATACCGTTAAATAATATAATCATAATTATGATTATATAAATAAATACTAGAATTTATATAAATGCTGTTAAAATTATTTTTTGTATAAATGTTCTGTAGTTAAAATTTTTCAATTTATAAAATTTAAATAATACGATATATCAAATATCTTTTATGAAAAATATATAATGTAAAATGTCTCTTAAAAATTATAATCAACGAATATTTTTAATTAAAATAATAAATAATATTTACTTGACATCCTTTTTTGTGATGAAATCCGACGACAATCACATGAAGTATCGGTCCAATTGATTCTGCCATGTTTTAAGAATGCGTTACATTAAACTAATTATACGTGACACAATTTTTCGTCGTTTAATTTAATT
>NW_006263670.1:11107-13796 GCF_000469605.1 Apis dorsata | reverse complement strand
TTTTTTTTTTTTTTTTTTTTTTTTTTTTATTACCAGTCAAACTACACAAACTTATACTTAGCACGCGTTCTTAACCACCATGTTACTTTCATGTATACCAACTACACGATTTATCATATTTACGACACAATGTTAGATTCTCAATAATAAATGTATATCGATATAAAAAATGTAAAGCATTCATTTTATAAAATAAATATATTTCATAAAACAATATTTTTCATTATTTTTTATAATGTATTAAAATATTTTAATTATATCGAATGTATACAATATAATAATAAAACAAATCATGAACCAAAAAAACAATTTTTTGATAATTAATTTTTTACATACGACACAACACAAAATTTGCATATCGAGAAATATTAATTAAAATTATATAAATGATTATTTTAAAAATTGTTGGATATCTTTTTTTTTTAAATAAGATTTTATCATAAGATTTGCTAAAAGATAAATTTATTCATCAATATTAATATCAATTTTATTAGATAGAAAAATATTTTAAATCGATAATCGTTATATATACGTAAACATAATATCCGTTTAATAGAAATATATATTTAAAAATTAAAAAATTATACGTATTTACAAAATCACATATTTTTCTGCTTATAATATAATAACACTTATTCTATTCATAAAATGCAGAAAAATAAAATTAATAAGAAAGCAATTAATTATTCAAATATAACGAACAGATATAAAGAGAAATTTTTTATTATACAATTTGTTTCAATAACTTGAAAAACATATACAGTTATAGAAAATAAAATAATTTATATCATATTGCAATTATGAAAAAGTATGATAGTTATAGATTTTAATTATTTTAATTAAAAATTTTTGTTAAACATAATATATATTAACAAAATGGACAATATTTCACCAGTGAGAAACATTACCACATCTATAATGACTTAACTTCGCCAATTTATAGTCTTGATCTTTTTATATTATCGTGTCTGTTTAGCAATGTTCCGCAGCATAGTTTATATTAGGCTCCATTCAAAATAGTAGGAGCACTATGCTTATATTTGGTCAGAAATATTATTCTTGTTTTCTGCCATCAGCCTCATAGCTGCCTCTCTTCCCTGTGTTAAGAAGAAGGAAGAGGAGGAAAAGGATGGGTGGAAAGAGTTGATCCCTGGAAGACGCGCTACCTGCGTACATTAAATCCCCGTGTTCCATCCGGTCCAATAGGCATACGAAGAATGTTACTTGGTAATCCACTACTACTCGGAGTCGTCGATTTCGGTTGAATTTTATTTATTTCTTGCATTAACTTTTCCTCAGGACTTTTTTCTTCACCTAAAATTCTTTTTCTCGCTTCCGCATATTCT
The DNA here is from genome assembly GCF_000469605.1 of Apis dorsata. Taxonomy (NCBI): domain Eukaryota; kingdom Metazoa; phylum Arthropoda; class Insecta; order Hymenoptera; family Apidae; genus Apis; species Apis dorsata. The sequence continues at coordinate 12,450 of NW_006263670.1, read as the reverse complement.
TGTTCCCTCTATAAATAATTTTAATTATAATTATATAATTTTTTTTTACACATATCATTTCAGAATATTAAAAATATACCTGTTTCAAAGATTTAATAGGATGTTTTGGCTTATCTCCATTCACTAATGGTCCATCACCACTACCTTGTGAATCTCTCGAAGGTCTTTTCAAAATTTTTACCGTCGGTTTTGGAGGTACATATTGAGATCTCATACCATCTTCCCCTAACATTATCATTCTGGTACTCGAATTGTGACTGGTTTTGAAGCTAAGGCATTATAATCATAAGATGTTACGGTTATAAAAAAAAAAAATGCGAAAAATATGTAGACATAATTCTTACAATAACACTTTTATACCATTAATATTTATTTATTTTTAATATTTAATATAAATTATAATCGTAAATTTCTTAAAATTGCGCTTTTTTAATATCTTTTTACAATATTAATATTTTCAGATTTATCTATAAAATTATATATCATATTAATATATTGGGTTGAGTAAAAAGTTTTTACTCTTTTTTTTTCTTTATTATTAGATATCATTATATTATTTATACAATTATTTATACAAAATGAATCGTTCAATCAATAATATTATTTTCTCATTCTTTTCCAACTCATCAGTATCTCAAATTTTTTATCTCTTTCTTTATTTAAACTTTATATTTTTTCATTTCAATGATTTTGCAAGCAATCAGAATAAAATAGATAATATTATTTTCAATGAATACGGAATACTTTTCATAATTTCCTATTTTATTTCATAAATAGCATATTTATATATATATATATATAGAATCTTAATAAAATACGATTCCTTTCCGACGTAATATATCATTTCCCGTAAATTTTATGAAATTATAATCTTTCGTTAGACATAAGATTTTCTTTTTCTCCGATTCGTTAATTATTTCAAGTTCATTATCTACATTTAATTAATATTTACTTAAGAAATGGTTTCCATTGTGCGTAGATTTCTCAACGAAGTTCTTTGTTATATATAATCCAATATATTCATATAACAAAAGATAAAGCTCACAATCATTGCAAAATAATAGAAGATTTCAACAATACATATTTGGAAAATATTGAAATTAAACTCTTTAATAATGATTTACAACATATTACCGACAAATCATTCTTTTTTGGTCTCTCAGAGTATGGTGGTCCATATATCAAAATCTCTTGATCGATATTTTTGAAAAAATTTTATTATTTTCAAATCTTAATAAGACATTCTCCATACATTTCACAAACATTCTTTACTGTTTGTAAGATTGTGATTGATTCTCTGAAACTTATAAAGGAATAAGAATCAAATATGCACTTTATTAATT
>NW_006263670.1:1264-10857 GCF_000469605.1 Apis dorsata | reverse complement strand
TTTTAAAAAAAAAAAAAAAAAAAAAAAAAAAAAAAAAGAAAAAAAAACTGAATTAAATTATACGATAAAATATCATAATATCCTACCATTCATTCAATAATTCAATAACTTTTCATTCAACCCAATACTTAATACATTATAGTAATTCTTAAAAATTTCATTATATTCTTTTTTAAATTTATGAATGAAAATATGAATTATTTTACAATTAATAATTAAATAAACTAATCTCACCTAGAAGATTCTATTTCCTCTAATGCTTCTACTGCATTTAACTGAAGAGCATCCAATCTTTTGTTGAGCACCTAAAACTCATCAAATTTTAAATTTATAATAATATGATAACATTAACAAATATATATATATATATATGCACACATCACGCATACACACACACATACACACACACAAACAAAATTTAGATTAAAATATTATATGTAAAATAATGTTATTTGATTTAACAATGCTGAAAAAATCTATAAATAAATGTATGTATGTATGTTTGTAATTATTGAAAAAAATTTTTTCATCGTTATCGTTGAATCGTTTTCTTGCAATATTTATTCTTGCAGTTGTATAAATAAACCATTTAACGCGTATTATGTGTTATATTATTATGTACACACCCTACATATTATGCATGTTACGTTAAGTTATACAAAAACCAAATTGATTTTTACATAATATAAAACTATGCATTTTAATATTTCTTTCAATATACTTGAAAAATAAATATATAAAAAATAGATAAATAATATTTCGTTAATTTTGTTCCATTTCTTCAAGATAAGTAATTAATTAAATTTTATATTTTATACGTAACGTTTAGAAATTTTTTCTTAAATCTATTTTCTATCAGAAAATATTCAAGATTTAAGTTTTGCAATCCATTATTCGATAACGAATAACAATGTCATTGTCTTATCAAATATAAAAATTGAACGATAAATTTAATTTTTCTATTCAATTTTAAAATTTTATACAAATTGTACAATTATTTTATTTATATTTATCGTTTCTGAATTTTGCATCATTACATAAATTACTTTCTCTTTCTAATAATATAAATAATGTATCATTTTAAAATTATTTTGGACGTTTAATTAAAAAATATTTATAGAATAAAATTAAGAACAAAAAATGACTTTTTTTCGACTTATACATCATTAAAATATTTTTATATTTTTTTATAAATAATATATAATTAATATATATATCCAATCATAATATGAGAAATGTTAGAAAAAAATAATTTTTATTGGCAATTGTATATTTTTACATATAAACGAATAAGATCATAGGAAGAAAGATATATAAATTTTAACTTTAATTTCTAATTTTTAACTTTTTCAACAGTTATAAATTCTTCATATCAAATCACATATAGTATCAATATTTCTATTCATTACGTTAAGTAATTTAATATTAGCTTTAAAATATCTTGTATTTCGTATTTCATATTATTTTTATATACGTGTATACGTATATATATCAAAAGTATATCAACATATTATAATTAATATAAGTTTAAATATATATAAAATGTGGATTTTCAAATAAAATATATTTTTGTTTTATCAATAAATATCATTGACCATATGGATACATTCATTCAATAGTAATCAATTTATATATAAACGTAATTAAAAAAAAACAGATTTCACGATTATAATATTTAAAATTAAATCATCAAAGTATTAAATTTAAAATTAATCCTTCAAAACAAAAACATTATCCATAGTAGAGGTTAAGGTAATTATTTCATTATCAAATCAACTTCAAAGAATATCGTTTCAAATATAACGTAAAAAATAACTTACCTCTGATTCTTCAATTTCTTCCCAACTTTCAAGAACATCATCCATAGTTGACATTTTTTTGAATTATGCACTTATTTTTAACTTTTATAAATCACCTTGAAAAACTTAATAGCATTCGCATGAATCAAGGAACATATACATACATCTATAAGATTGGCATATGTATACGAAGAAATTTTTGGTAAGAGAAAATTAAAATAGTTATATTATGTCATATTAGCCAAATAAAAGAATCGAATATTTCCTAGATAAATTTCTTTTCAGCGCCACATTCAAATTACATTTTATATAAATATATACGTGTAATAAGTTAAAATCTATACATTTAAAATTAGTATATATATATATATTATATAGTTAAATAATATACGAATTATACATAAATTCTTTACTTTAATCATTTTATTATAATTTATTCCAATTATTTTTTTGAGTATTTTTCGAGTATTTATAAGAATACTTTCATTTTTTTTCGTTACTTAAATCGCTCGTTTTTATAATATTTCGATCTGGATATCTATATCTATATATCTATATATATATTTTCGTTTCGTTCCTCTCAATGAGGTAAATAAATCGCAAATTCGACGATTTTTAACAAGTGGAGAAAATAGCGATTAAAAATTTTGGATTTTATAATTAATTAAGTTTTTAATCGGTATAACGCATCAATAACAATAAACGAGAGAATTTATCCGAAAATATGTCCGTACCATCTTAAACATATTGCTGCCACGTTGGCCGCTTATAACCGTGTATAGTATTGCACGTAAAGATTAGGATAAGAAATATATATTTGAATGCATGCGTAAACAAATATTATACGCGTGTAATTTATTAGATTTCTTGTTGTTTTTAATAACATACATATAAAGATTCGTAATAATATATCATATCTTTCATAAACAGATTAATCTTTTATTCTTATTTGCACTTATTATCGATGCATTTTCGAATCGAATAATCGATTCGAATTGTCTATAAATTTTCACGAATAACGAAAGTCATCGAAAATTCTTTGAATATTTTCGAAATTTGTTCTATCGATCAACGGATCAAATATACGATTTCGTCGCTTTTCTAATAATCGATCAGAAGAATTATTTTTATTTATAAGACAAATTTTATATAAGAAAAATATTAAATCAAAAATTATAAAAAATATATATATTTCGGAATTTTTACAGTATTTCGCGAATCTATATTTTAAAAAAGAAAATACAAACAGAAATTTCACGCGTTAATAATAATGATATCGATATTAATTCTCGAGAAATCATGATTCGATAAATTCGATAAATACAAATATTATTTTTAGAAATATAATATAATATAACATTAGAATATACATGAAACTTTTAAAATTGCGATCGAAGATTAAGATAATTTCAACCGACAATTAATATAAATCACTTACTTCACAATTCAATATGTTATTTATATAATGTTATATAATTATATATTTGTATAATTACATTTATAATATACTATCGTTTATAAAAATATATCATCTATCATAATATTTTATATAAATAATGACGAGTTTAATCGATAAAACGTAGAAGATCAAAATGAAAGATACGATACGTTAACGGAAATAATAGAGCAAAAGTGGCAAGAAAAATATTAAGAAAGAAATTTATGAAACGAATGACATAACGAATGATAAATAAATATCATTTATCTATTTAATTTATCTATTTACTCATTGATACATCAAATTAAATTTATAAGTAAATTTTTATTATTTAGAAATATATAATAATAGAGTAGAATCAAAGAGTACGAGTACGCGTAAACACAATAATCAACAGCATCATAATTATTCACATTATTCGAAACATTCGAAATTCGAAGAATCTAACGATCATTTATAAAAATTGCAATAAATTGAATTCTTCGATACAAAAAAGAAGAAGAATAATACGGAGATACGGAAGAAGATACGGAAAAGAAGATGAAAACAGCGATAATGATTGATAGCGTAGCGGTTATTTTACCGATCGGTATGTAAAATATACATACCAAGAAAAGAGAAAGAAGAGTAAAAGCGCGTGGTTCCGACGATCAATCTTGATTCTATGAAGACGAAGCGAAAGTAAGGAAGAAACGTAGTGGGGACCAAGAAGGTATAGACTATGGCGAGTCGTTAAGAAGCTGCAGTGTTTCGCGAAAGAGACACAATTCGAAAGAGGACTAAAATATACCGTCTATTTCTCAGTGACCAGTGTTTGGAATAATCGTCGATTCGATAAATCGCGCGAATCATTTTTATCAAATTATAAAAAAAGAAGAAGAGAAATATGATTAACGTATATTATTTTGTAACGATATTGGCTGTGGTTGTTGTAACACGTAAGTATCATATTTTAATAATCTTTCGCGCAAAGTTTAAAATAAAATACTCGATATAATAAATAATAAAATTTAAAAAATCGTCTTAAAATTATAAATTAAAAATATTTTTAATTAAAAATATTTTTGTCGAACTTTTTATCATTTTTTTCGTCATTAAAGCCTACATATATATCTATGGTTTTAATTTTATATTTATCGTATTCAATATTTCATTATGTAATTCAAACCAATATATATAATTTTGATCGATTAATTCAGACACTTATAATTACACGATTTTTTTCTTATTTTAAAACATATTTTAAACATTTATTTTAAAACATAAAAACAATCTATTTCCTTTTTGAATGAATTAATATTAATATAAAATTATTATCATACATAAATATGGCAAGAAACAATAATAATTGTTTAAAAAACAAAAAATAAAACTATTAGAATCGTATCGTATATATTTTTCAAGTAAAAGTAAAAACTGCGTAGATTAATTACCGAGAACGAAAGGAATGATTTCACCGAAACAGATCTCAGACTTTCTCTTCAATTCTGAATAACAATTTGTCACACTTCTAAGATAATTACTTTTGAATCTCCGATATTCATAATCATCGTTTTTAATTATTAACTTAATTTAAATGCAATCTAAAATTCATCGTTTATTCCGCGTGCAAAATAAACGTTCGTGTCTCTAACAAGCAAGTAAATAAATTCCAGATGTATTCATTTCGCTCGAGAAGAGAGCGTGTAAGAAACATTCAAACTTTCTAAAGCGTAAATGTCAAATCTACTATATTATATCGATGATGTTGCATAAGCATCTATAAATGGTTACATATACGCGAAGATGTATATGTACGTATATAAAACCGATAAATTATATAAAAAATAAATAAAACAATACCGATAAGAAATTTATGAAAAGATTAGATCAGCTCGATCGTTACCACAATACTTTTCGCTCGCGTATTCGTTTCTTATTTATTCGTTTCTCGAAGCGTTCCGATTTTCGTTATTACGCATTAAATACAATTATTAAATACAATTACAAAGCAACGTAGAGAAACTTAAGAAATTTTTTTCTTCTCTCGTTGCATTTTTAATATTTAAGCGAGTTGCATCGAAATTTTTATCATTGATTTTTTTTTTTTTTAATATCATATCATACGATAATGTCAATAATCATGCGATAAAGTCAAAGAAGAAACGAACGTAAAGGAAGAAGAAGAAATTAAAAAATATTATATATACGCTATACAAAACGAATAATATAAGAGAAAGTTTATTCATTCGTGAAATTGTGTTACAGACGGTGCGTTCAATTGCCCGAGTAAAGACGGTCAATACGAAGATCCGAAACAGTGCGACAAATATTACGAATGCATCGATGGCATCGCCACGGAGAAACTTTGTCCAGATGGACTCGTTTTCGATCCCTTGAATCGAAAAGTAAACAAATGCGATCACGTATTCAACGTTGATTGCGGAGATCGTCTCGAATTGCGTAAGATCGTTAGATATAATTTTTAAACTTTACGCGTTTCGAATAACCCGATTAAAGATAGTAACATAAAATAGCGATAAATTATGTAGAATAATTAATCTAAAAGATAAGAAGAACAGTTGTAAAAATAAGAAAAAATCTTTGATTATTTTCCACATTTTTATAACAAATACAAATACGAATATCAAGAATATCGAAAATTGTACGTTCGTCGGGATAAAATAGAGTTACTCGAGTAGAAGTTACACGTTACGCGTGTCATTGGCTCTTGCGGTTAATGTCCTTGACATACAGGATACGATGACGATAGGTAACGAAAGTGCTTTAAATTCCCGTTATATCTTTTCACGTTCGCAGAACCTCCTCAACCGACCAAGAAATGTCCTCGAAGGAATGGTTTTTTCGCTCATCCGGATGCATCCGTTTGTAATATTTTTTACAATTGCATCGATGGCGAAGCTATCGAAATTACATGCACCACCGGATTACACTTCGACGAGTATAGCGGAACATGCGTTTGGCCCGACAGCGCTGGTCGAGAAGTAAAAAAGTTTTCTCATATTTTACACATACGTTTTAACCTTTACTATTTTTTTCAGCCCGTAATATCTCAACCAATTTCGATGATAACTTCGCATTACTTACAATTGTCGCGGTAATCGGACAATCGAACGTCTTTAAACGTCGAATTTATTATACGCATGATCATTCACAACAGTAATCACTTATCGTTAATAATTATATAAATACAGAAATTAACGAAACGACAATACGGACGATACACTCGCATTAAATTCGATTTCTTCTTCTTCGACAGGGATGCGGAGTAGTAGACAAAAAATTGAAAGACGGCTTCGAATGTCCAAGAGAAAGTCAAGTGGACACGAGAGGAATGGTCGTTGATCATCCGAAATTCGCTCATCCAGATGACTGTCAAAAGTTTTACGTCTGTTTGAACGGAGTAACACCACGAGAACAAGGTTGCAGCGATGGGACCGTTTACAACGAGGAACAACAAAGATGCGATGCACCGGAAAATGTTCCCGGCTGGTATATATAATTTAATAACGGTATAATTTACGAACGGAAGAAATTCGCGAAATATCAAAATTATTACATTCTAGAATAGATCAAAAATAAAAACAAATTAAATAATTACGAATATTCATATTTTTGTAGCGAGGATTGGTACAAAGACGACGATAAGAAACCATAAAATATATTTCATATTTATATGTCCCGCATCGGGATCTCCGCATCGTTTTAAAATCACGCCATCTTCGTTCAGCGTATAATCACGAATGTTACGACAATCGACATTGTTCATAAATAAAAAATTTTATTTTATCTTATTCAGATCTCGCTGGATTTCTCTCCCAATACCTATCTCGAATCGAAACGAAAAACGACGATACGAGAATAAATTCGCATTATTACGAATAATTATTCGCAACGAGAGATATTAACGGGAAACGAGTTTACATCGAAACATCAATCGCATTCCTTTGCGTTTTTCTTTTCGAAAATTTTTCTTAACAAACGAACATGTATCGCGTCGATACAGATATCATTCGTATACGAGGACAGGAATGTGAAAGTACGTACGAAATGTCTTTGACATTTGTTTTCTTTTCTGGTAACTAACGAAGCGTATCGACAGTAACTTTCTTCCGGATAATTCATTACTTCTCGTCCTCGTCGCATTATCAAAAAATATTTAATACGTTAAAAACGTATCGCGTTAAAAAAAAAGAACTAAATATTTGATCAAATTAGTTAATTTTTATAAAAAAGAATTATTATTTAAACAGATTAATATAATAAATTCGTTTCGAACGTTCGAAAATTTTCTCGAAATTAAATTTCGCAGTTATCTCATTTATTCAATCGTTCAACGTAACGAATTGAATTAATAAAATTAATAATAATAAAATTTCGCTAACTACGAGTTTTCATATATGAAAAGACAAAATCAATTCAATTAAATAAATAACACATAATTTCTCGCAAATCGTGCTCGGATATTAGAGATAAGACATATAATTAATTCGCGACGCTTAATCAAACAAATTTAATATTAAAATTAATATTTTTTCAATATTATTTCGAATCAAAGTTAACATCTCAAGTTAACATCTAAAGTGCCGATTATTTTATCGGCAATTTTAACTCGTAATATTCTATTTTATAGAAAATTCTTTTACGCAAAAGATCATCGTCATCGAAACAGAGCGACGATATTCAACGACGTAAACATCGCGTCACTCGCGGTATCAAGATATAGAGATCATTTTGGTTCTTTCATCTTTAATTTTTAAACGAAATTTTAATCTTTTTTAATTTCATTTATAGTTCGTACGAATTATTATAACCCTTATTTTATTACAACGCTCGAGACCAAAGGGAGAAAAAAAGATAGAATTTTAGCTTTTTTTTTTTTAAGTTCTAAATTATCGTTTATACGGATCAACGTATGAACGTATCATTATTTCGTCGTTTTAGACAAAAAGAAGCGAAGGAGGAACGACAACGATACGATTGCGCGATTGGATCATTTCTTTATTATTATTTTTTTTTTATTTCTTTCATATCATACACGTTCATCGAATTTTTTTTTCGAAAGCATTACACGATTATTTTCCGTATTCAAATTTTATACGTTTCTTTTCTAATTTTTATTATTTTAATATTTACATTTTAATATTTTATTCAATATATCGACATCGATAAAACATTTATTCGGAGAGCAGAAAGGAATACGTCCGTTTCGTTCCGCGTTCGATGAAACCGACTACGTTTAATCGTACGTATACAATAAGAATCGACGCGACATCGTCCCGCGATTTACGATTTATTTAATATTTCCCTGTAATATTCGCTATAATATTCGTAAAATTATTAATTTTCATTTCATTTTATTAATTTATCAATGATTATTACGATGTTTCTTTTCATTATTAATTTACGAGATATTTATAAAAAGGTTCAACGATATTTTTTCATTACTTTTTCCTTTATTTTAATTTTTTAATCGTTTTTGTTGAATTATCGTTTGAATTCGATCAATATCGTAAATCTATTTAATCGTCTATTTAATCAAAATTTAGTTACATTTTTTTCTCTTAAGACAAAAATATTTACGGTTTGGAACATAAACGAAATAAAAGAAAAAAAAAAAAAAATAGAAAATAGAATGAAAATCAAATTTCTTAGAAAAGACATCGAAAAATAGATGGAATTCGAAATTCGGACGAAGTAACGGATAGATGACTGACAAACGACGCATCAATACTCCTCGGTTCGATTCTTACAATTTTTTTTTTTTTTTTTTTTTTTTAAATAAAAATGTTTTTTTTTTTCCATCGATCGAACGACGAAATACGATTCAAAAGGATAAAAAAAAGGGGAAATTAAAAAAAAAAAACTCGCGAAAATATTATCGAGCACCTTAAATAGTCGAAAATTAGAACTCTCCGTCAGAGGGGCTGTGGCTAAGTTGGAACGCTGCTTCTTCCGCACGCCGAAGAACTCGAGTTCGAGACTCGTCGTCGGGTCTCGAAGGAGAGTTTTTTCGCGAGCGACGGACAACTTCTTAACTTGCCACGAGGGAATGGCCCTCGGTCGTCTTTCTCCCACAGGGATTCGGGCCGTCACACTCTCGGGTCCGGGGGGTTTTTCACCCAGGGGACCACTCTCTCCGGTCCGGGGGGCTTCCCCCGGGCCGGACAGAAATTTTGGAGGAGGCACAGACGGAGGATGGAAGGGGAACGTTGCAAATTCGTCTCTTACCGGCTTTTGCTCCCGAGTAGAGGGAGCGAGATCGTGGCTACTCTCCAGCGAGATATCAGCTTAACGGCGTGGAAAGATATCGGGTGTCTAGCGGTAACATGAATAAAGCGTCGGCATGCATCAAA
>NW_006263670.1:0-1176 GCF_000469605.1 Apis dorsata | reverse complement strand
AAAAGTAAGCGAAAAGTAAAAAGAAGAAAGAAGAAAAAGATCGTAATAAATAAAAAAAGAAATCTTTTTTTCTTTAATCCAAAGAAACTAAGAAATATAATTTCGAAAATAATTATTTATGGTTTATAGGAGATCGAGAGAAATTTAAAATTTAATATTTAAGGAAAAAAAGATAAGATTTAAAAAGGCGATGAATTATAATTAATAAGGATTAAAAAATTAATAACATATTTCGAAAGTTTAAAGAAAGAGAAAGATTAAACGTTGAAGTCATTTGTCATCAGAATATTTAAAAGAAATGAGAGAGTGGAGGAAGGGGGAAGCAAAAAAGAAAAATCGAAATATGGAAATTATTATTTCAAGAACAGATTAATGAAACGAATGCGTGAAAAATTGTTATTTAAAAAAGTAATTGGAAGAATAATTTATAAAGATTTCTAAAAGAAAAAAAATTGATCGAAATATTTAAGAAATAAAAAGGAAGGAGAAATTGAATTACGAAAATAACGATTTTATTTACGATATAAAAGGATGGAAGATAAAAAATGATTACCGGAATATTTAATCAAAAGAGAATATTAAACATAATTTAAATGGAATAATATTGAATGTAAATCGAAAATGGAATATAAATTGAAAATAAAGGAATCGGGTGATCGAAAGTTTTAATTATAGATGGTAAATAACGTTTTCTTTTTATTTCGATTCATTCTTTTTATTATTTTATAGTATCATCACATTATTTCGTCGAATCGATATTAATATCTGTACTTTCTCTTTATAAATTGAAATTTATTAGTTTATATCTCAATATAATATATCTTTATATTTACGAAACTTTATTCATCAAATTCGATTACAAAACTCGAATATCAGGTACAGATAAAATTTATTCGGAGAAGAGAAACGAGCATGACCATTTCATTCCGCGATCGGAAACGGACTGTTAGATTATTATTATTACTATTGTCCGCTTTTTATTATTACTATCCAATTTTTTAATATTATTATAACCACTTACTATTAATACCATTACCATCATTACTATTACGACAAAAACTATCATAATTAGTAACCATACTATACTTATTAGAATTGTTATCGTTATTACTAAAGGCTAATAAGGATACCAGGATAAAGTTTAAGTTTAGGTGAGGTTGGGTTGGGTTGGGTTCG
>NW_006263669.1:7758-8125 GCF_000469605.1 Apis dorsata | reverse complement strand
GTTTTTCATATAAGTTTTTATAAAATTCAAAAAATTTACGATTACAAATATATTTTAAATTAATTAATGATGCGAATAGATTAATATTTTTTTTATAGAAAAATATTAAAAAATATGATTTCATTTAAAAAAAACAAATTTAAAAAACAAAATTAAATTTATAATAACAATAAAATTTAAATTTTAATTTACAAAAATTTTTTAAACATCAGCTTAATAGCATCAAATTATATCCACTTGGAAGCTATCTAATTTTTATTTTTTGATAAATAAAATGATATGAAATGAATACTATGAATATAATATGTATGGAACAATATAATTATTTATGATATTATATTGTTGTTATTGATATTATTATTTATAA
>NW_006263669.1:6907-7597 GCF_000469605.1 Apis dorsata | reverse complement strand
TTAAATCAAAAAATATGAAAAATAAGGAAAATAAGGAAAATAAGAAAAAAAAATTTTTGTAAACATGTTATATAACATCAAGCAAAATAAATTATTATTTATTTGACTTTACGATATTTCTAGATAGTCTGCAAAGATTAACATTTTTAAATTGGAATCTATCTTTGTAACTACATATTATTAGCTGTTCTAAAAATATTTTTAAAATATTACTTAAATGTTTTAATACAAATTGTATACGATATGTTCGAGATGTAAACCTTCAAATATGCTTTTTTATATGTCTAGGACTACTTAAAAAAGATTTTTCAGGTTGAACCAACGATTTAAATAATATCAAGAAAATATTTTTATATAAGATTATTTGAAAAATAATATTTTTTAAATTGAATTATTATTTAAGAATATTAAAATATTAAAGCATAACAGAACAGATAACAATTAGCAAAAAAATTAACAAAAGATTAGCAAAAAAATTTGTTCCGAAATAAACATTGTTAAGTTTATATTATATGTAATTATATTATATTATATGTAAAGCTGTGACTCATATCATGTATATTTATATGTGAATTGGGTATTACTGGACGCAATCGTTGTTTTGATTGTTTTGTTTATTTTTCTTTTAAACCTCCATGACGCGATATAGCATAGTATTACCTAAGGGTAATAGAACAAAACTATCAGCAC
>NW_006263669.1:6828-6902 GCF_000469605.1 Apis dorsata | reverse complement strand
AATCCACATCTATATAATACAGTTTATTCCTATTTTTCTTTATTAAATATATTCCTTTTTGCTGTTATTTTTAG
>NW_006263669.1:3511-3868 GCF_000469605.1 Apis dorsata | reverse complement strand
TATTATCATCATCATCATTATTATTATTATTATTATTATTATTATTATTATTATTATTATTATATATATTGTTTATATATATACATATACAATTACCAGTTATAGTAACAGCAATATCAATAATAATAATATTAATAAAAATAAATTTTATATTTATGATAATACTTTTTTTATTTATCATTATTGATATTCTATTTCTATTATTATTTTCAAAATACTGATTATAATGACAGCAACAAATTCTTTATTATAAGATAATATTAATTTATAATAATAAAAAATTAATATTGAAAATTTTAGAATCCTATATATATATAATAAATCCTATATATATAACTTAAACTTAAAGTTTAATTT
>NW_006263669.1:3144-3285 GCF_000469605.1 Apis dorsata | reverse complement strand
ATAATAACTAAGTTTTATTATGGTTAAAATATCATTTGATTTTTTAATTATATCATTAAAAATGTAAATTTTTTTAATATTGTTATCTTGCTATGTAATAATTATATTAATAACTTTATCATAATTTTATCATATCATATC
>NW_006263669.1:2784-3135 GCF_000469605.1 Apis dorsata | reverse complement strand
CTACATTTAATGAATATAGAATTACAATTAGTATTATTATTATATTTATTGCAATGTATATAACGATCAATTCATCCATTAGTAATATTAACAATGCAATGACAGTTGTCATAATAATGATAACTTATAATTACCAGTAACAAAACTTATAACTATCAGCAACAAAACATAGTTTCTGATACAAATTCGCACGAATTATCTTTGCATCTTGAATCCATTACTCGTTATCATTTTCATATCGCAGTTCTTGTATAAATCACTTAAAAAAAGTTATCTTTGCAGATATTAAAATTATGATATTGATTTCCTGAGACTGAAATATTTGGTTGAAATTGAAATAAATGTGATATT
>NW_006263669.1:2257-2754 GCF_000469605.1 Apis dorsata | reverse complement strand
TTTTTATGATTTGTGAAATTATAAAAAATTATAATTCTTATTCAAGTAAAATATTTTCACACAATTAAATATAAAAAACTTTAAAAGTTTATTTATTAATTTTAAAAAAGCATTAAAAACTATGCTTTTGTTCAATTTTAATTATTATGTTATCCTTGTTGAATTTTAATTACGAAATGCTTTTTTTTATTTAAAAAAAAAAAAGAATTTTACTATTTTAAAGAATAAAATATCAAATTTTGATTTTTAAAAAAATTTCATGATATATATATTTATATATTTATATTTNAAATATTTTTATCGTATTTAAAAACTATTTCCATCCTTTCACTTAACATTTTAATAATTTCAATTATAAAAAAAAAATAAATAAAAAAGAAACTAAATAAATAAAAAAGAAAGCAAATAAGAAAGAACTTTTTGTTATATAAAAAACAAAAATCAAATCTTTCCTTTTTCCTATTATTGTAAAAAATCTCATATTTTCTTAAATAAAT
>NW_006263669.1:1614-2237 GCF_000469605.1 Apis dorsata | reverse complement strand
AACAATATCTTTTTCATTTTTACATTTTTATATAAAATCCTTCATCATTTTATATTAAATCCACCATTAATCAAAATTAATAAAATTATCTCAAAATCTTATTCATATTTTTATCTAATCAAATCAAATCAATAACTATTTCAATTATAATTATATATTATTATTATTATATCAATTATATAAATAAAAGTTCACACAAATATTGTTTCCATTTCAACATTCAAATCTCTTATCCATTAATCGAAATTAAAATAAATTTTTCATTAATTAAAAAAAATTGAATTTTTATTAAGTTAAAGCACAAAGATTTTTCAATCAAAGATTTATTTTTGAAAAATTTTTTATTCGCTCGAATAAACTTAACAATATCTTTCCCATCTTCTACATTTAAAAATTATTTATACTTATTATTATTACACTCAATATTGAAATATAAATAGAAGTGTCTGTTATCTCGAAAGGGTACAACTTCATGTTTTATTCGATAGAATCGTGTTGAAAAAATTTCTTTTTCGGGGTAAAATCGTATAGAAGGTGAAGAAATTATAGGATGGGAAGAAATATCTTGATAAAAGAGAAATTATTTCTTTTTTATCTTTTCATCCATTGCACGAACATGCCGT
>NW_006263669.1:0-828 GCF_000469605.1 Apis dorsata | reverse complement strand
ATTATAATGTAATAGAATTATATTTAATTAAATCATAAGATTGTGATAAATTTTGTAATTGAATTTTTTAATTTTCAATAATCAATTGATATATTTATTAGTTTTCATTATAATAGTATTGTCTTATAAAATTATATTTTATTATACATATTTAATGATTACAATGCTCNAATAAAACATAACAAACAATAGTTTTTATACATAAATAAAATTTTATCTCAAATGATTAAGTGTTAAAATCAAAAAAGGGAAATGAAATATTAAAAAAATATTTAAAAAATAAAAATTCTAAATGAAATAATTATTGTTTAAATACTAAATATAATAACAAATATTAAAATTATTTATCTTTATTATTCAAATAATATCATTTGAAATAAGTTAATTATTGAAATATAAATAAATAATTGAATTATATTTAAATATTATAAAAAATAGCATAATATTTTATTATAATTAATTTCTAAAATTTCATAAAATTTTTGAATTTATATTGGAATATATAATAATAATAAAGTAATTAAATAAAAATATATTAGTAATATAATGTATTTATAAATGATTTATGAAAAAGAAATTCAAGTATTTAGAAGTATATAATTACAAATAAACAAAATGTTCAATTAACATAGATATAGAAATAAATCTAAATAAATTTAATTGATGATTTTCTTTATAAATATAATTAATTTTCTTCACGGTCTTAAATAATTATTGAACATTTAACAACATAACTGTTAACAATTGATTGAAGAATAATAATCACGATTCAAATATAATCTTTGCGATATTTATTTCCTTTTTTTGTAATAGTTTAAATACTAATAA
>NW_006263668.1:493-813 GCF_000469605.1 Apis dorsata | reverse complement strand
CAAAGAAGTTTAATGATATTACAATCATACTTAAACATTAAATATTAAATATTAAATATTAAGAATAAATATGAGAACCCTATAGCAGCCTATTCTAGTCACCATCACTTTCATCACGATTTATATAAATCGACTTATTTGACTCATCGAATGATATTCACATTGACCAGCAGAGGGTTACGACACCGGCATTGTAATCGAATGCACGATGTCTATGACGACCACAGGAAGGAACTAGAAGTCGTTACAAGACCACCGGAGCTGGACCAATACGTCGTCTCAACAACACACAGGAAAGAACTGGAAGTCATCCTAGAATT
>NW_006263668.1:0-455 GCF_000469605.1 Apis dorsata | reverse complement strand
GGCCGATTTACAGAAGACCGCATTCGACGTACAGAACCTATCTCAGATCAATTGGTATCCGAAGGTACCAATTGATAAGAGCGTGGATCTTTGACTGGTCATCGGAAATAGAGTACCAATTGATTTCTTGCAATCGTTGCGTGATGATTGATTGGACTGTGACTCGAATTAGATTTGAAGAATAATTAATAAATGTAATGCTAACTAGCTATATAAAATTAAGAAAAGATAAATTAAGATATATGGAGAATTTTATATTTCGCTCGAAGTTAGAGAGTAGTTTTATACGAAATGCGCTCGCAATTACTTAAACTAAATCTATGTATTTTATAATCTTAACTTAACGTAAAACTAAGATGCACGCATTCCACGATGATTCCACGATGCTCCCGATGGGGGTTTAATAAAGTGCAGTCCAGTCTAGCTGACCAAAATATCCAAAGGAAAATTGGCAT
>NW_006263667.1:6449-6791 GCF_000469605.1 Apis dorsata | reverse complement strand
AATTGTCACAGCGCAAATCATCGAAACTCGAGTATCGGAATAAAAACGACATTCTAATCGTTATTTCATTATACTGATCAACGAAATTCGAATTTTCTTCCGGGAATGATACGTAACTTATGAAAATCTTTATTCAATATATANTATATATATATATATACACACATATAAATAAGATCAATCTTTAATTTTTTTAAATATATATATTTTTTTAAATAAATATATATATATAAATAAGAAACTATATAGAGAATTGAAGAGAGAAACTAAAGAGAATTTTTATATTTTTTCCATGCTTTTATGAAAATAATGATATTAGATTTTCCCTTTTCTTTTAATACT
>NW_006263667.1:6170-6406 GCF_000469605.1 Apis dorsata | reverse complement strand
TATGAATCTTATTGTGTACTGTATGGTGGAACATTGAGTCTACCTGCAACAATATTCAATATCCCAATTAGATTTTTTAAAATAGANCTGTTATCATCAAAAACTATCATCATCTAGCAAGCTATTCAAATAAATATTCAAATAAAAAAAGTTTTGCTTTAAATTTTTATTCTGTATAATCAATTATTATTATTATAATTGCAAGTTTTAATTGAGAATCAATTATTAAAATCTGT
>NW_006263667.1:4837-5219 GCF_000469605.1 Apis dorsata | reverse complement strand
TACGCCGAAACTCGGATTTTCGTTCCGAAAACCTACATAACTTGTGGAAGTCTATTTTTCGTTCAAGAATTTCACGTATCTGAACGAAATACAGATCGGTCACGTATTTCTGAACGATTTCGTTTTAGAAATATCCGTAACTGCGATTTTCGCGTCGAAAAGATGCAATTTTATTGAAAATCGAATTTTCACTGCAGATTTCAACGAAACTCGAATATCGGAATAAAAACGTCCAATCTCCGATATTAGTCGAAGCAGAATACGCCGAAACTCGGATTTTCGTTCCGAAAACCTACATAACTTGTGGAAGTCTATTTTTCGTTTCAGAATTGACGTATCTGAATGAAGTACAGATTGGTTATGTATTTCTGAACGATTTCGG
>NW_006263667.1:1670-4815 GCF_000469605.1 Apis dorsata | reverse complement strand
TTCAGAATTCTTCGCAACTGTGATTTTCGTTTGAAAAAGGTCCATATTAAACAAAATTATTAACATAAGTTACAAAATAATATATATTGCCATAACAATTTGTAATGAAATGACAACATCATTTTATTAGAAGCCTACTGCATTGTGTGTTTTCTTGTGGTGAAGTGATTAAGGAACTTTTACGTAACAAATACTTGCATATTTTTTCTTTTTTATAAGAAAAAAATTTATCCGATGTGATTCTAATGTGACTTTACACTTTGAACATATATGTACAAGTAGTCTTAAGATGTTGTGTAGAAGCACAATCGTTAACTTTAAGGCTATTTTGTTTTATCATCTTATAAACGTAAGTAAACGAAACGAAGCAAGAAATTTGGTTATTAGTTATAATAACTTTTGGTCCTTCGGCACACACCGTAACTAAAAATGTAATGACAGCAATGTATAAAGCTCGGACAAAACATTGATCCGGTTAAAATAATATTCATTTTTCTCTTTTCATTCGAAAATTAAACAAAACAGACGGAATCTAGCATTATTATTTTTGTTGTTCTTCTACGATTACGGTAAATGTACATTTGCGTACATTTTTATGCGTTTCATTTGTGCATTTGCAACGATTCGAGATTATCAATGGAATTTTTTAGTCGGGAATATTAAGATCAAATTTCAAGATCAAAATGATTTAAGCAAATCAAAAAAAAACGTTAATATCAACGGTATGACGTGAGAGGTTGAACAAGATAAAATAAACAATAAAATAAACAAGATAAAAGTAGGCATTGGTATTAATTTTTTATGGAATAATCATTTTACAAAAAAATTTTAGATCTCGATCTATCTACGGATGATGCGGATACACACGTTTCGAGATGGTACTTTAACAGTTGAAATAGATTTAGATGGAAATAGATTAGATTTGTATTCAACGTTTCAATTAAAAATCTATAAATTTATCACGCATCGTTGAAAATTTTAAATTTAAATGTGATCGTTCCTTATTAGAGGATAATATGATATCAATCAAATATATATTTTTATATTTTTAATATATTTGATATATTTTCATATACAGATAGTAGTTTGAAAATGATATGATATGCGATATGTAATTGAAGAAATAAGTCGTAGAAAAAAATTGAAGATAAATTTATGAGCGAAAATAAATGTAAGTATAAATAAACATCTGATGACGTTTTCATTAACAGTATTCCTACGCATTTAGAAGGATTCAAAAACGGAAAAGAAACGAAAAAAAATATAATATTGTACCAGCAATTTGAAAAATAATTTGATAGGAAATAAGAAAGAAAAGAGATGAAAAAGCTGAAGAAACTGATTGAAACAATACATACGTACATACAAAAGATATAATATATAGTATAACATAAAATACAGTAAAACAGTAAAAAGTCATGTTTCACATGAAACGCAATAATATAAATTATTGGACTACCTAAAAGTATATTACACACTTAGATCACTCATATCACTACTATTAGTTTGATTGATCGAGGTCTTATTTACTGTAATTTAACGTATAATCACAAGAATATTTTTATGCTACTTTGTAGCACAGAAAAATATTGGAATTATTATGAAAGATTTGATTTCATGATGAAATCTTATATAAAGCAATGTATGAAAATGTTGTATACAGAATAATTTATTTTTGGACAAAAAATTTCATTGATAGTGATGTGAAATTAACTCTCATCTTTTCATGTTTTGTATGTATAATACAATTTCTTCTGGAAATATATTTTTCTTCATCTCGGATAACAGAGATAGAATTAAATAACTTATAATTTAAAATTTTGCTTTATCTGGTATCGTTATGAAATGAAATTATGTAAAGAAAGAAAAATAATATTGAAACTTGGAAAATTGATTTCACTGCTTTGAAATGATATTCCACGATAAAAAAATGGTTTCATATTATTATACTCGCATTATATTTCATATAAAACAATATTTCATATAAAACAAAATTATTGTTGATTTCACAAATATAACACAAATTTAATTGAATTTGTGTAAATTGAATGAAAACTTCTGAGATTAACTGTATATGTAAAATTCTTATTAACACAATTATTAATAACGAAAAAAAAAAATAAATTTTACAAAAAAATAAAGTGAATTATATTCAAATTAAAACAAAAATTATTATTTGTATTATTATTTGTTTTGACATGTTATCTAAATTAATTTAAAACAAATTGAAAACTGATTTTATTTTGTGTGTGTGTGCGCGCGCACACATATATAGTATGTGTTGTATTCTTTTATAAAAGAAAATAAACATTTTTAGTAATATAATTTTTGATAAAATATAAATAATTTATATTTTATATTATGAAAAACGATTATTACATATATATTAGTATTGTCTAGTAATATTAATATTATCTGTTCGATAAGTAAATTCATGATATCGTATATTTGTTAATTAATTTATTAGAACTAAATATGTATCAAAATTATGTTAAAATAATATTGTTAATAGATGTGTTAATACATTATTAATTTATATTTATTATATTATTATTATATTTTCCAATTACAATTGGATTTTAAATATAAATATAATAGTTAAAATCGAATGTTGTTATAAGAGCTATAAATACGTTTAGGTTATTTAATTAAAATGTCGCGTTTTCAGCCGTCACGTTTCCTTATATTCTAATAGATATTTCGCGAATTTATGTTTCGTGAAACATAATATATAATACACACGCACACACACATGTATTAACAATATATTTAAAAATACAATATAAAATATGAATTATAGAGATATAAGCAAACTTAATGGATTGCTGCTGAATAATACGAAATTATATAAGTAACCTTAATGATTATAACCTATATGAAGTTTGAAAATTTGACAATGAAAAGAAATAAAAAAAGAAAATCGATGATTTGAAGCAATAAATATTTTAATAAGTGCTTAGTGCGAAGTGTTTGTTTTAGTTTTCTTTATTTGTTTAATTCGAAGGTGTGAAAGTGTAGATAATTTAACTATTTTTCTGTGGAATATTTTTACCGATTCACGTTATAAAATTAACAATTGTTTATATAATAGAATTTTAAAACATGAATAAATTTAATTTTTTTATCTCACATATAGTTTCTATCT
>NW_006263667.1:0-1228 GCF_000469605.1 Apis dorsata | reverse complement strand
ATTACTAATTAAGAATAATATTATTTAATTGTATTAGGTGGAAATCGACAATGTGTAAATATCACATGACAATGTGAAATTTATAATGGTCTAATCTCGTGGTTTGTGTTGTAAAAACGAGTACTGTGATGCGATGAGTATGTAAAGAATCTGGTGAAGAAAGAAAATTCATCGACCGAAGCATATGTAAGCTTATTATGGATACAACTGTTCAACTTTTTTCTGTAGAAGATAAAGTTGAAAAAAAAGATCCAAGGTAATATCATGTAAGTGTGTTTAATTTTGTTCAAAATCGAATTTTTGCAGCAAAATTCATCGAAACTCGAATATCAAAATAAAAACATCACTCTCAACGATATGTCAGTGCAGAATTCGCCGAAACTAGGATTTTCGTGTTGAAAACCTATTTAAATTATCGAAATCAATTTTTCGTTGCAGAATTTGACGCAACTGAGCGAGTTAGTTCTGGATAACGTATTTCTGAACGTTTTCGATGCAGAATTCGCTGTAAGAGCGTTTTACGAGACGAAAAGGTACAATTTTGATCAAATCGAATTTTTATATCAAGATTTGTTAAAGTAGTGCGAGTTGGATAATATTTGTTCATTTTCGATGTCAAATTCATCGTAAGAGCAATTTCTTGTCGAATAATTTCAATTTTTATCATAATCGAATTTTCGTGATTTAATTCATTGTTTACGTTCCAGATAGAAATCTCTTGTAACGAGTAGAATTTCATAGCTCAATATTATCCACATCCTTAACGTGGATTTTTCTGATCAAATTTTGAGATTATTATTAATGTCATTTTTTTATCTTATAGTTCGATACATTTCGAATAGCTTCTTTGTTACGCCTGAAAACACAACTCTAAATGATTTCCAATTATTTGTTTGCCATAACAGCGATTTTCCTGTCGAAAGATTTACTGTTTTGATGAATGTTTTCTTTCAAGGCAAAATTTGATTTAAAGTGTGTTTATCTTAGGAACCGTCTTTCTGATGGAATTCTATGCCGTATAGTAATGATTTTTTTCAGTAAAACTATAATTTTTATCATTGTCTATTTTTCAGGTAATAATTCGACGAGTCTGCTGATCGTTTTCCATTTTTTATATTTAAAAACAATTGTATTCTTATAATATTAATGATTGCTTGAAAAAAGATATGCATTTTAGTTCAAGAAATTTATAAAATTCTTTAATAGTTCAGAAGAAGATTGGATTACC
>NW_006263666.1:0-3991 GCF_000469605.1 Apis dorsata | reverse complement strand
TGGCGTCCATATTGGAATTTTTCCCGCCTTCGAGAATATTACCATACGCTATCAATTAAACCTGCGCAGAAAAAAATCAAAACTTCTAAATAAATATGAATAATATGTATGAAATTAGATTACATTAAAGTATCAAAACAATCGAATCAAATAAAAACTCACGATATAAGCCATCTTGTAATTCGACACTCGAATTATATGATAAACGAGGAATTCAAAAAACTATCAATTCTAATAATGTTGAAATAACATTGAATAAAGATGTATTAATTAACGCACAAATAATAACAAAAGTAGTTAATAAAAGAAAATAATATTTAAAATACTATTCAATAAATAGAACATATGTGTGGAGAAAATTTCAAAGTTATCTAATCGTCACGAAGAATCAACGAACAATGTCACTTTGCGCTTCGATTTCGCGCATAGAATAACAAGATGGAGGGGGGATACGCTCGACAAGTCGAAACATGTTTGAACACGAAACTAATTTCTTGGAAATGAAATATCATAAGAAATGTTTCTAGCCTCGAGCAAAATATAAACGATAGACCAAAAAAAGTAAACAATAAACATACACGTTGGGGGAACACGTTGTACATAATATACATACACATTCGGAAAAATATGCGAATAGTTGAACAATTCGATTTCACGAAATGAATACGTAAAAAATTTCTTTCACTTTAATATGATTAAAATGGTAAAAAATAAAGATCAAGAAATTGTAAAATAAACGTATACGATTAAAATTATATCAAAAAAAAGCCAATATATGATTTCAAATTCTGTCTCGAAATATTTCGATACGCTAATGACGCAATAGACGCAAAATGAACAATGGAAGAAAAAGATACGCAAAGAACTAATTAATTTCGTTTTCACTACACATAATGAATTATTCAAAAAACTAAAATTAACAATAATTGATAAATTTAATAATAATAAGAGTAAAATAACTTACTGCGTAATCCAAATTGGCGACGACACATCCACTTCTCACAATTTTCAACTGTAAACTGACGACATGCGCAATGTGATGCGCACTGCGTTGCGCACTCCGATGCGCACTAATTCTTCCCGCGTCTCGAATTAAGGGACATTCTGATTGGCTGGCTCATGATGCTTGTTTTTTTTATTCAAAAATCGCGCGAAAAATTGAAATATAATATAACACATAAAAAAAAAAAATTATAAATATAAATAGATTTACTAATTTAACAAGATAATAAAATAATTATAATATAATGCAAAGAAAGAATTTAATAAAAAGATTAATTAAACTTGAATAAAAGTAAAAACAAAAGTAAAAACAAAAGTAAAAACAAAAGTAAAAACAAAAATGAAATTCAACAAAAAAACTTAAATAAATTTATAAAAAGCGAAAAAATAGAAGGAGAACATAATTTAAAACTGAATTTATTAATAAATTTAATAATTAAATTTAAAATAATCAAAACATTTGAATTAAACTTTAAAATAAATAAATTTAAGGAATTAAATTATATTAAATAAAAAAGAGCAATATCGACATAGAAATCAACAAAAGAAAAAACATAAAAAAATATTTAAAATAATATTTAAACTAAATCTGAAAAGAAAAAAATCATGCAAATATATTTAATATAAGATTCAAAGAGATTAGGAAAGATTGAAATACGTAGTAAGATATTTTTAATTGAGATGAACAAAATCTGAACAGAATTAAAATATAAAGGAAGAATAACTTTAAAGTTAAATAAATCTAAAAAAAAAAATGTAAAGAATGTAAATAAAATTAATTTAATTGAAAGAATAAATATACATATGTATATATAAAAAAAAATTTAACAATATAGTACATAAATAATGAATAATGAAAAAATTGAAAGAGAATATGACATAAGTACTATAATACTAAAATAAAAAAAAAATGAAACATAAGAGAAGAAATTAATATCAAAGTTTAAAAAAAAATCTAAATTCAAAATACAACAAAGAAAGAATTTAACATGAGTGTTAAATTCTTGAATTAGGAAAAAACATACACAAAAAAAGAAAATTTAAAAAAACATTTAATTGTTTTGATTAAATGTTTTTCTTGATTTAAATAATATTTCTGTTAAATTCTTGTTTTTTTATGTTTTTTTCAATTCTTTTAGACTTTTTTAACTTTGAGGTTAAATTCCTCTCCAATGTTTCAATTTTCTTTTACTTTATGATAATTAACTTTTATATTATATTCTCTTTTTGTGCTTTATTCATTATTTATAATGTATTATAATGTTAAATTCTATTCTTATATATTACAACATTGTAATAAGATTTAATTAATTGTTATGTTGCAACATATAAAAGAATTTATTGTTACATTATATAAATAATGAATAATATATATAAACATATAAGAAGGGAATGTAATATAAAAGTTAACTATAATACAATAAAAAAAGATTGAAACATAACTGAAGAATTTAATTTCAAAATAAAAAAAAATCTAAATTTAAAAATCTAAAATATCAAAAAAGCAAATTTTTGTTTTGTTTAAATGTTTCCTTTAATATAGATAATAATTATATTAATTAAATCCTTTTTTTTATATTCCATTTCTTTTAGACTTTTTTTAACTTTGAGGTTAAATTCCTCTCCAATGTTTCAATTTTCTTTTACTTCATGATAATTAACTTTTATATTATATTCTCTTTTTGTGCTTTATTCATTATTTATGTATCATAATGTTAAATTCTATTCTTACATGTTGCAGCATTGTAATAAGATTTAGTTAATTGTTATGTTGCAACATATAAATGAATTTATATGTTATAATATAAAAATAATGAATAAATAAATAAATGAATGAATAAATATGCAAACAAAAGAGAATGCAACATAAAAAGATTAACTACTATAAAGTAAAAAAAGATTGAAGCACAGTTGAACAATTTAATCTCAAAGTTAAAAAATCTAAAAGATTTAAAACATCAAAAAAGAATTTAACAACAATAATGTTGTTGATAATGTTGAAAGAGAAAAAAAAGAAAACATAAAAAAGAAATTTAACATAACAATTAATTAAATCTAATAAAGATATAGATATGCAAGATATAAGAGAAGAGTTGAACATCCTAATATACAAAAAGAATAGAAAAAAAAAAATAAAAAGGAAAATAAAAAAAAAAATTTTTAAAAATTGCAAAAATTGTCATATGGAAGAATTATTCAATCTAAAAATTTAAAAAATTCAAAGAATTAAATTAAAACATAAAAAAAAAATTTAGCATAAATGTTAATGTAATTGAATTAGAAAAGAGACATATATAAAAAAAAAAATAACATAACAATTAACTAAATCTAATTGAACTTGAACAATAAAAATTGTATATTGTAATTAAATAAATACAAGAACATAAAAATCAACAATTATAAACTACAAATGATTGAATCATAAGAGAAGATATTTCTCCAAAGAGGACAAGGTAGGGTAAGAATTAAGTATAAGTGCCATCTCTTATTGCTTCTACAAAAATATTTCTTTAAAGAGATGTTTCTATCTTGCAAGAGATGGTGCTCATGTTCAATTCTTATCTTATCTTTATTCACTTTTTATTCACACTTATTTCTTATTCTCCTCTATGTGTTTCATTCATGAAACATACGTAAAATAAAATATAATATAATATAAACCGACGAGAAATAGATTGACGCGACATCTTATAGGACTTTGTCCTATAAAATATATTCTAAAAAAAGATTAGACCTACGTCGTCTAGCGTAGTATACTCTAATTACGTAAACAATTATTATCACTGAAAAGACACAAAGAAAAAAAAAAAATCTTGCACTTTATAATTTTCACAAATTATTTTATTCACAAATAAATTCTCCTTTCGATCTATGTTTGCAAAACGTTCAAATTTTTGATCGTTATTAATAATTTAATAAATCTTAATAACTACAAAATAAAAAAATAATCATTGAAATCGCGTGCGCAGCCAATTAGCTCACATTATTT
>NW_006263665.1:539717-546631 GCF_000469605.1 Apis dorsata | reverse complement strand
CCATCCAACGACTCTTGCCACCGTTGCGCGACACGTGGTCCACAGTTGCTTGGAATAAGCAACGATGAAAGAGGATAAGAAAAAATGAGGATAAGAAATGAGGAAGAAACGTAGAAAACTATGATTCGAATAAGCATGAAGAATGGAAACGAAGGGAGTGAAGGAATTGAGAATTTTAATTTTCGCTTTAAGTTAGAGAGGGAGAGTATCTTGATATGGAATGCGGTTAAACTAATGTTAATTTATTAATCGATTAATAAATTGATCTGTGCCAAGGATATTTTATTTATTAATATTATTATCATTATTATTTATCAATATTATTAATATAAATATAAAATATGAGAGGGAGAATATCCTTGTACAGATTTTACTATAGTACCTGCAGTCTAGTTTATCAATTATAAAAAATTAATAAATATGTAATTAATAAATATAGTTTGGACTAGAGTGCAGGTGTGCGTAGCTCTTGGCTTGCCATCGCTTTTCGAAAATTATTATCGATGAAATATATATCTTATATTTCTTAAAATTTAAAATTGTTAAATAAAATATTTGAATAAAATATTTGAAAAGCGATGCCAATTACCGGGTCTCACCGACGAGGAGGTGACTACGCATCGAGACCCGTCTATAAAAAATATAACAAAATATATGTAACGGAATAATTGATAAATTAAAATGACACGATATATATTGTAAATAATAAATAATTAATATTCTTTCTATAATTATAATGTTTTTAAGCAATGCTACATGAAAAAATATTTGCGTAAACAATATTTTCATTAATAAGTGTTTTAATAATAAGGACCGTTGAAAAAGAAAAGATAGGCAGAAAAGACTGAAAGAAAAGTTTCTTTCTGCTCTTATAAGTCTATTAAGCTAATAAAAAATTAATAAAAATTGAAATTTTAATATAAAGATTGAAAATTTAAAAATTAAAAATCTAAATGATTTTATATGGATTGAGGTGTAAAAATTTAAATGAAATTAAAAATAGTTACCTCTTCGCGTGATAAAAAGTCGTTTCATCCTCTTGAGAAATGATACTGACTCTAATTTGTACACGAAACGAATATTTAAAAAGATAAAGATCACCGCGACCGATAAAATTATTATTAATCGGCGAATAAACACTGATTCTAATTTCGCGTTATCCATTAAAGGATTTAAAAAAACTTTTACGAAACAAACACTGACTCTATCGACCGCATTGCGCGCAGTCACAAAATATTGCTGAAAATAAAATTGTATTAATAATATAATAAAAGACAAGAATAGAAATAGAAAAAGAAGGAAAAATATTCGTTTGATATTTTTCCTTCTTTTTCTTATCAAACATTTCATTATACAATTATAAGAAATGTTTATTATTTCTACTATCTAATATATTTAAGAATCATAAATAAATAAATAAATGCACAAGAAATAAATAAAAATATAAGTAAATAAAAGAATAAATGAACAAATAAATAAATAAAAATAAAAATTAAGAAACAAAAGTACAAATAAATAAGAAATTAAATAAGAAAATAATTAAATGAAAATAAAAATTGAGATATAAATTAAAAAACAAAAGTATAAATAAATGAAAATAAAAAGTAAGAAATAAATTAAGGAATTAAAATATAAATCAATAAAAAATTAAATAAAGAAATGATTAAATAAAAATAAAAATTAAGAAACAAAAGTATAAATAAATAAGAAGTTAAATAAGGAAATAATTAAACGAAAAACGAAAAACGAAAATAAAAATTGAGAAATAATTTAAAAAACAAAAGTATAAATAAATAAAAAATTAAATGAAGAAATGAATAAATGAAAATAAAAATTAAGAAATAAATCAAGAAATAAAAGTATAAATAAATAAAAAATTAAATAGAGAAATATTTAAATTAAAATAAAAATTAAAAAATAAATTAAAAAACAAAAGTATAAATAAATGAAAATAAAAATTAAGAAATAAATTAAGGAATTAAAATATAAATCAATAAAAAAATAAATAATGAAATGATTAAATAAAAATAAAAATTAAGAAATAAATTAAGAAATAAAAGTATAAATAAATGAAAAATTAAATGAAAATAAAAATTGAGAAATAATTTAAAAAACAAAAGTATAAATAAATAACAAATTAAATGAAGAAATATTTAAATTAAAATAAAAATTGAAAAATAAATTAAAAAACAAAAGTATAATTAAATAAAAAATTAAAGGGAAAAAGAAATTAAATGAAAATAAAAATTAATAAATAAATTAAAAAATATAAGTATAAGTAATATTAAATGTTATTTAAAAAATGATTAAAAATTATTCTCTATGTTATAAAAATTTAATCAATGCTATAGTATCGATATTTCTCTTAGCTAAGTTCGTTAAGAAATGACATCGCTCGAGCCGGCTCGTATTCTTAAAAGGTCGCAACAATTACGAAATTCCACGAGAATATACGTACTTTGCCGAAAGCATCAAAATCGGTTTTTTGAATATAATGATCAATAATTTGTTAATTTTTAGATTTTTATTGTTAATTTATGCATTAAACAATCTATTATGATAATAAAAATTCAATAATTAATACACAATCTTCGGTAATAATATAAAAAATGATTTTTTATCAATTTTAAGGGAATAAAATAATAATTTTAATAATAATTTAGAATCATTTTATACAATAATTTTATACAATAACTTTATAATTATGAATGTTGATTATATTTGAATATTTGATTAAAATTAAGTCCTATATATTGAATAAAACTACTTTTAAATTTAGTTTTTTATCTTTTAGTTTTCTTTAATTTATATTATAAATTAAAAAGTTATATTTAATATTTTTTTTCTATATTACAATTTTTTTCAGATTTAATTAATTTTTATTTTAAAGTTTTTAATTATTATTTTAATTATTCTTACTTAACTTTTTTATAATTTATTTAATTTTTACGTCAAATTAATTTTAATGATTAATTCCTATTATATTTTTTATTATAAATAGATTTTTATATTAGGATTTGAATGTTATAAAAAGTTATAATTTATATATAATACTTTAATTTTCGCGCGGGTTAAATGAATAAGGTATTGTATCGCTTTAACCAATTAGAAGCGTCCTAGGCGAATCTCTAATTCGTGGTTTCATTCTTTAGTCGAAAATCATCGTGGTAGAGTGTCTCGCGTCATGTTTGTGAATTTCAACTACGCAGTAAGTAATTCTTTTATTCTATTACTTAATTTATAGATTATTATTAGCTTTATCTAATAATTTATTATTTATGAAGATAACAAAATTAATTACTTTTTTAATTAATTAATTTTTTGTACTTTTGTCTTCGATTTTATATTCGATTATTGAGGTTATCGGTAGCTTGTATTTTATCTTTCGGTTGAATTTTAGCTTAAATTATTTTAATATCTTATTATTTGAATATTATTATTATTTTATTATTATAATTTAAATATTTATTTTTCATTGTTACAATCTTCATTTGTTCAGATTATTGTTTGAGTGCTGGCATGACATCGAAGAAATTTATAGCATATACGTTTATATATATTATATTATATGACGACAATTTTTTATGAAATTTTCATAATATGTCAGGTAAGATTTTTTTTCTCCTAAAAATAGATGTATTATATGTATTATATATAATTAAAATAAATTTTTATTAAATTTTTATTCGTACTAAAATAAATATACAATATATAATTTCATATAGTCAATTTTACTTTGTCAAACATTATATTTTACATTATTAAAAAAAATATAACGAAAAAATAGATATATTTAAAATAGATTTTTATTGAATTTTTATTTATAGTAAAACGAGTATATAATAATTTCCATACGATTAATTTTATTTTATCAAACATTATGTTTTATGTTATTTCAGAAATGTATATTTCTTTTTTAAATATTTTATTTGCGTATTCGTTTCTTTCGTTCATTTATGTTAGAATCGAGATTAAAAATATTTTTATATTATATTATGTATATTATGTAAATGTACATTAATGTATATAACCTTTTCTAAAATATTATTAGTTCGCATTAGTTCCATATTCGATGTATGTTTCGACCTGTCGAGCATATCCCCTCTCTCAATAATTCGATAATCGAAATTGTAGTGCGAGCTGTCATTGTACTATCGATAGTTGTAGAGTGTAGTTACTTCTTGAGGTGTGTGATTTATCTGTTAGTTTTCTGCGTAGTTTTTTACTTCCATAATTATATTTTGTTATTTTTACATTAATATTCAATTACGTGTTTAATATTTGTGCGTCAATTAGTATTTTTTATTATAATTCGAAAATTTTTGACGATTAAATTATTCTTTTTTCTTCGTTCATCGATCTTTTAGAGTTACAGGTTAGTGTTACATATCTTATATTATGACTTTTTAAGATAGAATTCTATGCTTGATTATTATTTTGTATTATTATAATTGATTAATTCAATATATTTTATACGTTTATTTGAAAATTTTGATTTCTTTGTGCAGATTATTAGTCGACAGTTGAAGTTATAAAATGATGAAAAGGCGGGAAAAATTTCAATATGGCCGCCATAAGGATCAAATGGTGAATTTGATATGTGTATTTATGTATTAAAAAATTGTTTAATAATTAATGCTAAATTTTCAAGAAAAAAAAGATAAATTTAATATTTTATTTTTTTATTAAAGATGCTAATATACTTTATAAAAATTTCTTTTGGTGTTTAGTGTAAAAAATTTATTTGTGATTGCGTGCAATGCAATCGAAATAGAATCAGTGTTTGTTTCGTAATAGTACTTTTAATATTTTTTTTAAAACACAATAACTCTTAATTAAATTTAATACTTTTTCGCGATTTAATATCAATGTTTGTACGCGAATTAATAGTCTTTTATTTATTATTTTTTTTTTAATATTCATTTCTGGTATATATTAGAGTCAGTGATTCAAGAAAATAAGACAATCATTCATCATATAAAGAAGGTAATTATCTTTTATTCTTCAATTAAAATAGAATTATTAAATATTTCCATTTTTTAACTTTTAAATATTTATATTAAGATTTAAATTACTATTATTATTATAATTTAGTAAAATGTAAATTTTATCATTTTAATATAAGTTTCATTATTTTAATACAAATCTATTTTATACTTTATATATCTTTCTTTATTTCAATTTTTTTATACTAATTTTATTAATAAATTATATTTTAAATTATAATATTCCATATTTTGTTACAGATATTTCTCTATTTGAACAATGAGTTTCTGATGGACAACATATACAGAATTTTGATGGCAATGTTCTTCACATCTAATGGTGAGTCGCATGCTTTTTTATTCCTCTGGTCATTCAATCATGTCGTAGGATGAAAGGTCCGAATCGACACGAATGATTAGTTGTATACGTAGATTTTTTTTACGAGCACAGTGACGGCAGGTATTCTTTATATCTGCGAATAATAACATTTCATATTTTATTTATTAGATCAGGATAGGTCTTCTTGCATATCGCGTTTTTTAAATATTGATAAAATTTTTTTTGTTTAAATATTCTTTTGTTTTTTAATTTTTATCTTTTTCTTTTTTTTTATCTTAAAAATATTAATAATATTTTTTTCATTATTCAATTTTCTTATTATAATCATCAGTTATAATTATAAAGATAAATTCTATTATTTTTATTCATTCAAAATATATAAAGTTTTATGTAAGAAGACATTTCGCGACAGATAGATCTTAAAATCAAAGCATCAAGTTTTGAACATTGCTTTTGTATTTTTAAAATTATGCTTTGATTAAGAGATCGTCTGAGGTTATTTTCATTAATAAATACTTAAAGTTAATTGCTTTTTATTATCATTATTATTAAATAAAATAAAACCAATATCTTCATTCACATTTTTTATATAAACTTTTCTTTAATATTAAAGTTACTAATAGTTTATTATATAAAATAGATTTATTAAAATTTAAAATAAAGTAAGATATAGAATTGAAAAACATTAGCCCGTTAGATATGAAATAAATGCACTAATACTCTTTTTAGCTCAGGATTTTCAGATTTAATCCCTTCCATGTTCCTTGCCAGGATCTCACTCACGTGCCCAGGTGCTACTTGGGTGAGAGAGAGGCGATGGGCATGATGAGCATAGTTTATAAGTTTATAACAATTTTTCAGCGACCGATGATGCGTTAGTGTATCGTGCACGACGTATTTTCCACATTATGTGTGTACGATTAGGCTGTGGAATTGCGTCGTTTCGTACATCATTCTATATAATTCAAAATACTCGATTAAATATTCACAATTATTAATTTCATTACAATCTTTGATAACAACTTGTATATCACTATTATCCTTGAATTACAATGGTATTTCATCTATCATTCTAATTTAATTTAATTTTCCTTAAAAAGATACATCTTTTTATCAATAAATATTCACATATAATTAATAAAATTAAATTGTACGCGTGTTTTTATCGCTTTCCAACGCAATGGTCACTAGCCATCGTCGGTCGATTTCAGGAAAATGGTACGTAAACTTAGAGTATGCGAGTGTGTGTGCCAAGCTCGGGTGTCGGAGGTGTCCCGGGACGCTTTCCCTAGTGTAGGCTTTTTTGCGCCCGAGTGTAATGCGTGAGAATCGTGGAATGAGTGTGTTGGTGTGCCTTTTTTGCCATTTTTTAAATATAGGGTTAGGTAGGATAGGTAGCATACTTCTGGTGCGAATGTTAATTGTATAAGTAGGTAGGGCCGGGCAGATTGTCACAGTCTCTCGTCGGGTAGGCGCGTTCTCGCGTGACAATCTGTTTCTGGAAATATAATTTGAAAAATCGAAAGATGGAACGAGTGGAGAATGCCACTCCATTTCTGATTATTCGATTTTTCGAATTTCCGTGGTCG
>NW_006263665.1:532156-539420 GCF_000469605.1 Apis dorsata | reverse complement strand
GACCGAAGAGGCCCGACAAACTGTCACGAAGAGGGCTGCAACGAATGACTTCTCATTTTTTGGATCTTGTTTCGGTCCAAAGAATGGGAAGCCATTATTATTATTTTGTCACTGTGCTCGTTTTAGAATACAGTAGTAGTAGTATTAATAGTAAGTAATAATAGTAGTAATAATAGTAGTAGTAGTAGAGTAGTAGTAGTAGTAATAATTATATTTACTGATGTACATTTTCATCGTCATCATCATGGGCAAATCGCGTTTTTTTAATTAGTATTGCGATAAATAAATTACGGTTTGAATTAGAGTTGCGAAAAAATAATAATCGCGTTTGTTTTAGAGATATATTTTTTTTAATAGTTTTTAGAAAGTATAATTTTTTGAAAAAATATCAATTATTAATATTAAAATTTGTTTCAGTTTGAATTTTAAGTGTAGAGATATTAGATTTCAATTTGTTAAATTATATAATATTATATATATTAATATTTTGTTAGATTATTTATTTTGTTAAATTCATTTTAAAAATAGTGTTGCGTTAAACATGATCGCGTTTTTTAAAGTAGCGTTACGTTTATAACATGCCCAATAACAGCTCAACAAGTTTTCCACTGAAATTGTTCCTGGTTCCTGAATCACTTACTGCAGCTAAATAAGCTGTAAAAGAGTGGTTCAACATAGCAGCTTTTCATATGGTTGAATCTATGGAAGGGTAGGTATTTTATATGGTAAGATCAGTAGATGGCGTAAGAAATACTTTTTTGAGGTCGGTATTTCAGGACACGTGTCCAAAAATCTCGCAAGATGTCACATCTATCTTCATATGATCGATAATTTAGAATATACAGACAATCCCATAAGATCATAGGTCTATTCTATGCATTATTATATTCTGTTTCATTGATTTTTATACCTTATCGATACTACAGATTTCTATAATCTTAAAATAAGGTTACAATAGATTTTGACAGATATATCTCTTTAGATATCATCTTTAGACTCAATTTTAGGATTTCTTATGAAAAAGAAAGAGAAATATATGAGATAACATATATATATATATATATATATAAGACAGAAAGTTGCAGAATGAAAGAAGAATCGTATTCTAAGAAATTCTTTTATTTCCTCTTACAAATCCAACCATGCATGAAACACCGAGCTTTAAGTCGACCTGCCTCTTTTAGGATATTGCATCCTTCACGTTCTAGATAGCAGACCATTTTCAAAGGCTTCCATCGAAACAGAGATTATCATGAAATTCTTGTATACGTGTAGAAACGTTATCAAGACGTAGTATATCTTTTATATCAAGGAAATAACCACGTTTACGAGTCTGTGAAAATTTTCCACGACTTCGAACGATCTTGAAATTTTCATAATATTCAAGGCGGAACGTTTAATCGTGCATTGTTCTCTGAAATTTAAAATAGTTCCCAATTTCGAGCGAATTTCTCTCCCTTTATTTATTTATTTTTTTATCACAACTAACCTATCATCTCTTTCGAAATTGTTGTTTAGATCTTTTATTTTCGTTTTCGAGTGGAATCCTTCCATTGTTCGAACGCGGAACCGTTTTAAGCCGTTTTATCCCGTTATTTCGTCAAGATAACAATTCCACCTATCGAACGCAACGCGCCTCGATAGAACAATTCGCTTGTCGAGAGAAAAATAGGAACACGGACAGAAAAAGTCTTGCCAAAGTGGAAACTTGTCACCATTGTTATCTTTTCCCTTTCTCATTAATCATTTTCCATTCAACATTATTTATATCCCCCATTAATTAAAGATCTTATATAACTTGAACAACTTATATAAATGAACAAAATTATAAAATTTTACAAATTATAATTTTCATAATTTTCGAGTTTATTTTCACATATATATATAAAAAACGGAAGTTAATTGATTCCAGTAAGCGCAATTCGATGCCATCACGAACTATGCGTGTTAAACGTAATTGCTACAATTATTATCCGTGCCATGTAGTTTCACGTGATTCCCGTGTAGCCCGAGCCATTGATCGGACAAATTGATTTGCTTCCACCTGGAGGAGGATGAGCATCCTCGTAATCCATTCCTATTCGACCCGTCTCCTGATATCATCGAATGAACATCATTCTGCGAGGGTAGCACCGCGACAACATCACGCGAACGTCGACAACGTTATTGGACATGGGACGTCCAATCAAACCTGTATTCACACGTAGAATGTTGTTGGCCCCCTTCCCTACACGTTTTACGACCTCGCTATCTCGCCTAGCCGCACTCCCTCGCTTCCCCTCCTTCTTCTTTTTTCTGAACTCTAAATTTTAAACCATTCTCTCTCCGTGCTCGGTCTCGTTTCCTCTTCTTAATTCCCCGTTTCCCGTGCTATGATGTGTGTATAACTTCGTTCTTTTTGTTTTTTTCTTTTACGAGAGAATCTCGTAAAACAGAGAAAGAGAGAGAGAAAATATTCATCAAATTCCTAGGAAAGAAATTCTTCTTCCGCTTCTTCCACCTTTGGATGGAAATATTGAATAAATTAGCATATCGATTAGGTGAAGGTATATACAAACTCGTCTATGTACGGATGAAGATGGAACCAAATTTTCAACCTTCGTGAGATATCTCTCACGCTGAATTCCACCGTCTTAGGGTAACTCGATCGCGAACCTCGCTCGTTCCTCTCCTCGAATCTCTCCTCCTTTGAGACGGATGTCTGGGTTCAAAGGTATTCGACTATTGTCATCAAAGCGGGAAGGGAACTATTCCCCCCCTCCCCTCGCTTAGATCGAATTATCTCGGTTGAGAAAATACTTACGTTTGGATTATGGGTTAAGTTTGAGTATAATACTGCTTATAATCATTTCCACTCTTTAATCGATATAATATTTCCTCGTTACTATAGTAATACCGCGTTACTTCAACGATACGTATCGGCGTGATAATATTATTACAGTATTACACTACATTATTTCAATATGCTATACTATACACACATATGTACATCGATATCATAATACTACATTATTACATTACACTACTTCAAGTGTATTACATCACTCCATTACGTCACATTCTATATGCATTATCTATATTACCACACAACGAGTACTCCCTATGCACAATATTTATCCATTACTCCATTATCTCACTGTATACATCAAACCGTACAACGATACACTCCCTATCACAATATTTGCTTCAACGCGTTATTCCATTTCTTACATTTCTCATAGCTATCTATCTATGTATCGAGTACACAATATTTGCATAGCTCCATTCTCCGCTATGTAATCCATCGCTCTAAATACGTGGAACGAAAGATCAATCGGTTTTAAAAAAAATCATCATCAATACTTTTCACAAAAGATTATTTGAATCTGTCGGCAGGTTTTCTCTCCTCCCTCCACACAAGTCGGGAATCCTTAGTCGAGTTTCTAGCCGGGGAGAGGAACCTGACGAGTATCCTGACAAGCAGCCTGTTGCGTGACCTGCCCGATCAATATCTGTACAGGCGCAACACCCGCAACCGTTCTTCCCATCTTCCCAAAGCGCGTCCCGTTTCATCCCTCTCCGAGGCAACTCGCCCTCCTTTTTTTTCCTCCCTCTCTTCCCTCCTTCCTTCCTTCGCCCTTTGTCGTCGAACGAGGCTTCTGGCTTCCAGAAAGGGAAGATACCTCGCCCGTCCTCGGTGAATTAATCTCGGAGACACGAAGGAGGGTATTACCTTGAGACTCTGTGCAAGAGGAGGAGAAAATCAAAATTGTGAGATTGTTTATTACATTGGATTGGATGGATAGGAAAGAATGGTTTTTTAAATCGGTGCTTTTTCTTTCTTTTTGATTCTCGTCTTGATTTCGAGGATATTTTCTTTGGATTAATGATGTTGTAGATCTAGATTAAATATCTATAGGGGATAGAGAAAATTAGATATTTATTTTTATTGAAGATGTTGGAAAATGTTAATTTTATTTATACTATTTATATCTCGTCGTTTCGATATTTAGGATGAGCAACGGTGCTGGTTGATTCGATCGATTGAGTGAAAAATGATATCGGTGCAAAATTAATTATGCTTTAAATATTAAACGATATTTTGAAACATTTTGAATAGCACGTTTTTCTAAATTCTGGAAGCAAGATTTTTCAGATATTGGATATTTCGGGTGAAACATATATTTATAACAAATTACGAAATTAAATTATTAAATTATTTATTTAAACGAATAGAATAATAACAACGAAGCGTAACAATTTTTCCTTACAAGCTTCATCATTATCCCAAAGAAATATGGTTTCGTACGATTCGTAATAAACACAAGACACATAATTTTATTCTCTCGAAGGAAGATTTGTTGCTGAAAGGTTTAATTTCGAAAACGGGTTATCAATTGTTATTGATTTCATGACAGCGTTTCAATTATCGGTACAGCTATATTAATCGCGTTATTTCCAGCCGGTGTGGTTGGCAACACTTCCGGCTAGCAATTTGCAATAATTATCACTAGCTTGTCGAACGGACCAATTAAAACCAATCGATGGTTTTGGATATTCCTTTCGAGGAATCGCGTTGTGTGCATTCTATCTTTATCCTGTTTATTTGGTAGAGAAAATATCGAGCGTTCTCTCGATTCGGGAAGGGAAGAAGAGAGAGAGAGAGAGAGAGAGAGAAAAAATAATTAACGCGGCTTTAAAGAGCTTGACCCGCTTTTTCCACGTTTGACGTCAAAACTCGTGCACAAGTTTCGACGACGAGCCGTGCCGGTAATAATTTCCATTCCTTCGTGCATTGAAAGCATTACAATTTCATCATCCTTTTCTTTCTAACGGTGGAAAATGAGGATTGAAAAGAATGATGCGAATAAAACTCGATCGAATTCGATTCAAATTGTTTCGAGTGGAAAATCGTGCATTTTATGAAGGAGGGAGAATTAAGGATTAATTAGTGATTTGAACGGAATTTGTTTCTCTTTTGTCAATAATTTCGTATCGATGGATGCATTGGGAATGTTCGTATTAATTGGATAGATTAAGTAGATTGATAAATTTCCTTCGTTTTAATTGAGTAAATATTAAGATAATGTTGATTCGATGTTACGTGGAAAGAAATGGATCACAAAGTTTGAAACGTTGTATGTATAAATTATAATATGTTTTTCTTTTGTTTTATTTATTAAATAAAAATATAAAAATTCACGTTAACAGAATGTTCTAAAGCTCATATTTATAGATCGA
The DNA here is from genome assembly GCF_000469605.1 of Apis dorsata. NCBI lineage: Eukaryota > Metazoa > Arthropoda > Insecta > Hymenoptera > Apidae > Apis > Apis dorsata. The sequence goes on along the minus strand of NW_006263665.1, from coordinate 534,200 downwards.
TATTAAGTAAAATGTTTCGTTAGTTTGAGAAAAGAAAATTAGAGGCAAAAGTAGATTTCAATAATCATGAAATTCGAAATACTCGATTTCCTTTCTTCGATTTCTTTTAAATTAGATATTTTAAGCTTGGAAAAAATTAATAAAAATTTCTTCCCTCTCCTCCATTCATAAATTCACGATTATTAAAAATCCACGATTATTAGTAGAAAATACTCGTATAAAATAATCGTACAATTAAATAAAATAATAATAAAAATATCTCGTTAATTTGAAAAAAGAAAATTAGAGGCAATAATAGATTTCAATAATCACGAAATTCGAAATAGCCCTTTTTTCGATTTCCTTTAAATTTCATTAAATTTTCAGCTTGGAATTTCCAGGTTAGATTTAAGGTTAGAATCCATTGAGTTCCTCCACGGTACGTCATTATTTTGATCACATTTTCTCTTTCCTTTAAATTTCATTAGATTTATTTCTTTATATTTTAAGCTTGGAAAAGATTAGTAAAATTTCTCTCCTCTTCTCCATTCACATAAAAATCCACGATTATTAATAGAGAATACTCGTGTAAAAGTTAGATTTGAGGTTAGAATCCATCATTATTTTGATCACATGATCTCTTTCCTTTAAATTTCATTAGATATATTTTAAGCTTGGAAAAGATTAATAAAATTTCTTTCCTCTTCTCCATTCACATAAAAGCCCACAATTATTAATAGAGAATACTCGTGTAAAAGTTAGATTTGAGGTTAGAATCCATCGAGTTCCTCCATCATTATTTTGATCACATGATCTCTTTCCTTTAAATTTCATTAGATATATTTCAAACTTTGAAAAGATTAATAAAATTTCTCTCCTCTCCTCCATTCACATAAAAATCCACGATTATTAATAGAGAATATTTGTTTAAAAATTGTACGGAATTCATTCTCTTTAATTCCTTTTTGAATTTAGAATTTCCAGGTTAGGTTTGAGGTTAGAATTCATCGAGTTCCTCCACGGTACGCCATTATTTTGATCACATGATCTCATTGTTATCGCGTTGACTGTATATATACACACACGAAGTTCTCGATGTGGGGTGAAAAGAGGGGTGTGGGAGGAGACGTTGTTGGCGCCAAGAAGGCGTCGTTTACCGAGGGTTGGGTCGTTCACGAAGACGCAACTCGACCCACGAAAATCCCACGAATTCAAAGCGACCCTTCCACAGCTTCGACGTGCAATTTAACTAGCTACTTGTTGAGAGATGAACCCAACCCCAACCGGACACCCATCCTCTCTCCTCTCTGCTTTATGCCTTTATTTATCGATGGAACCAATTATCCTGATCGAGTAATTTATTTCGGAAAAAAAATTTTCTTTTTTTTTTTCACGAATCGAAACGAACAATTTCGATCAAATTAAAGATAAAGGAAAAGCAATCGTTCACGGGATAGAGGCGTAATACTTTAATTACAATTATGCTTCTCGTTGTTTAAATTGCAATTTTAATTCTCCACGCTTGTCTCTCCCAGCCTTCTCCTGATATTTTTGCACAAAATTACCGTTGGAATTATTACGGTCCTCGCTTGTTTATTTTATTTCTGAGTTTTATTTCAAAAAATACAATATTCCAATTCCAATTATACACCCTGTTCCTCATTTTCGGCGACAATTTTAACTTCGAATTTAAATCAGATTTATGTATTTTTAATTTTCAACTGTAATCACACGTAATATATATATATAAAGAGAGATCTTTAATTATTAGAATTAGATTCTCGTCGTGGAATCCGTTTGGGTCCGGGAACTTTGTTCCAATTCGGGATAAATAAGAAAGATGGAAGGTTGGAATTAATCATTTTAGTATTCACGGGTCGTTCTACTCCGCCGAGCCTCCTCCGTTTCCTCCAGGATGGCTCACGTGTTTCCCTCTGAATCGATCAGGGAGGCGCGCCGCTCCCTGAGCTTCCATTTTTGCTTCCACTTCTCCGCATCGCGTGTGCCTCGACATTGCCTTCCAACTACGCCGCTAACGACGTCGACCCGCTTTGCGAACGTTCGA